>NC_053433.1:59191536-59283796 GCF_007990345.1 Gossypium hirsutum | reverse complement strand
AGTTAGCCTATCGTTAATACAAATAGATGTCAAGTCCACAAGTCCTCGTCACAATCTCTTGCAACTCCAAAGTAAACCTGTCCACAATTTAAATATCACTTCTCAGGTAATTTTTTATATAATTTCTACGTATTTAAATATGCCAAAGTAGCGTTACTATTAAATTAAATTTATTTTCATAAACAATGTTTTCGAATCTGATGGAATCGATCATTAGATCAATTGAATCGAGAATCGATTAAGATATTGGTTAGAAAAATAACTTTGAACTGATTGACTCTGGAATCGATATGGATTGATTTAAATTCTTATAAATTATCACCCTGTAAAAGAAACTTCCTACTCTTTTGAAAACTATCACCCTTAAAATGTTTCTATTCTTTTATCTTAAAAGATATCAATAGAATGAACCCCAATGGTAACATCGCCTAAGTATTATCTGAGTTCGAGTCGCGCTAGTCGCATTGCTGCTAGGGTTCTGCCCTCCTTTGTAATTAATATATATATCATAGAGATAAGAGGGATTTACCGTATGCACTTAATGGTGAGAATAAGAAGTGCAAAGTTTTGGAACAATGAAATGCCAAAGAAACCTGAGTTTAAGCACACAACCAAGACTCACAGTTAACATTGTAAAAGGACAGCAAGATTTCACCCTAAGTAAAAAAAAAAATTATCAGAGTTGAGGGTGTTATAAAAAAAACTACCTAGTTTAGCCATTTTCCAAATTGTTATAAGCTACCACACTGGCCAAAACAAACAGCAGCACTGCCATCTGCAAATTGTTCCAATTGATGGTCAACTTCTGTCATTTTCATCTTGTTCCTCAATATAAAAAATGGTAGCAAAAAAAGAAGAAATTTACCTTCATTGTGTTGAAGGATCACCAGAAAAAAGTGCCCTCACTTTAATAGATCGTTCAAGTAGGAGAACCTTAGTAACCAAATGCTTCTTCTTCCCACCACATAGTTTGATACATCTATTTCCACAACTCCTTGTCATTTTGTATAAAATGATTTAGGGTCAAAAAATTAGTTCAAAATGAGTGTTTTTTATTGCAGAGGCTTTTTTTTTACTGCGATGATTGATCTGTAAGGAAAATGCGCAGTAACATCCATGGATTACAGAAAAGCTACAAAACAGCAGATCAACAGGAAGAAGGTACTATACAAATTATCTCATATCATATCACTAATATCTCTCACCCATAGACTAGGACAAACATTATTTACTATGAACTAATTTGTTTCACGCGTGCATCTAGTACATGGCAATCAGTAATAGCAGTATTCTCATTTTATTTTCCTAATCAACATTGCTTTTCTATTTCTCATTTTTTTTGAGTAAGCCAGAGATAACATATACAATTGCATTCACTTAATTTCCTTACTTCAATCAACCCATCTAAAATTCAGTCACATAGCAATCCAAGAAAAAACAATATTAATGAAATTCCACATATTGCTCATTATTCAACTAATCAACAAACCCAGCTCATCAACGAAAATGCTCTATCTTACACAGTAAAGCCACTCTAACTAAAAAAAATTCAAAATTGAATCCTCTAAATCCACGATTTACATCTCATTACTTCATTAATCGAGCCACAACAATTAGAAAAACAAAATCGCAGAAAACCCTAAAAACTAAACCAAGATGAATATCATAAAATAAATTGAAATTTCAATCAAACAAAATTAAAAAAAAAACAGTGAACATTTAAAAAAAGAAAACCCTAGAGCTTGTAATCAAAGAATGGTATATAGAAATAATACATTCAATGAATCACAAACAGATTCGATGGCGGAGGCTATATTTTTTTTAAAGCAAATAATTAAAATTTTTCTTTAAATTAGGGATACAAAATTTGGCTTTTTATTTACGTAATTTGATTGAAAGCTCTAAATCGAAGAGTGAGAAAGTGAATTCAGTGAAAAAATGAAAGGAGTAGCTATGGTGGGTGAATTCAGTGCAATGAAATGAAAAGGAAAAGAAGTGTGATTGGTGTAGGTGTATTGACTTGGTGATGCTGGAAATGGGAAATTTAGGGGCAAATTTTGAGAGTAAAATGAGATGAGAAGAAGATGAGAAGAAGAGGAGTAACGAGCGGGTAACCAAAATTTATTTTTGGTTGTGAGCGGGATTTTGATTTCCCGTTTTTGGTATAAAAAATAGGCGTTTTTTGGAAGCGCCACTATAGCTCAACTTTTACTGCGTTTTTATGAAAAACGTCACTATAGCTAAACTTTTGTGGCTTTTTACCCAAAAACGTCACTATTGCTAAATTTTGATTTTTTTCATTTTTAACATATTTTTTATTTTTTTTCTTTTAATTTTTGTGCTGAGATTATCATTTTTGGATTTTTTTTAAAATTTTGAATATTGAATTTTTTGACTGAAATATGGACTAAATATTAAATATTAAAATTTAAGTTTTTTTATTTTTATTTTTAAATTTTAAATTTTATTTTGAAGATTTTTGTAATTTTAAATTAACATATAAAATACAAAAGGAAACTTTAACAGAAATAAATGGAATCGATGAATTAAAAAAATACAAAATGACACAACAAACAAGCATTATTCTTTTAAGTATAGTCCGGATTAGTTGTTTAAATTTTATATAAATGTCATTAATTATATGTATACACCTAAATTTTGATAGAGATATATCTCAGAATTATATATGAATTTCGGTTTAATGTGTAATTGTAGACGTGAAATTCTAATTGTGGTTTAAATGTATAGTTGAAACTTTAATTTTGATTTAATCATACATATTTTAAAATAAATACATCAATATATTTATATGAATAAATATAAATATTATGTATGTATATAAATATAAAATGATTATATCATAATTGTGTTAATAATTTACAAGAACAGATTAAATTAAAGTTCATGTATACAATGCACACAAACATTGTTCATGTATGCTTTTGGATTTAACCCATTTGATATATATTTTTTAAAATAATTATATTTATCTTATTTAGATTTATATTATAAAAAATCAAGATACACAAGTTAATTAGTTCACCATATTACCCTAACACTAAAATTAAATCCTAAACCCAAACATCAAACCCCAAATCCTAGACCATAAACCTTAATCTTATACTATAAACCTCCACCCTAACCCTAGCTACATAGTTACCTATCCATATCAATCTGTTACTTTTTTTTTATTTATCATTTTTTAAATCTATATTAAATATGTATATGAAATGGTTTAGATTAAATATTTTAAATAAAAAGCATAATTGATTGTATAAATTAATCATTTAACAAATCTCAAGTAACCTTAATCTTAACCATTTAATATATAAAATTTATCTATTATCTCTTAATATTTAAACTATAATCATAATTTAATATATTAAAATTAAAATTATATATTTTACAATTATATAAGAAATTAATTATATATAAATTAAAAATCACTAATTAATATAACCCTAACCCTTATCTCCTATCCCCATAACCTTAAATCATAAACATAAATCATAAACCCTAAACCCTAACCCTTAACCAATATATAACCCCTAACCTTAAACCCTAACCCTTAAACCATAAACCATAATCCCTAAACCCATAATCCATATATAAACCTTAAATGGTAACTCCTAAAACTTAAACCCTAAACCATACATCTTAAACTATAAACCCTAAACTATAATGATAATTAATTCAATATTTTAAAAATTAATACTATTTCTTTTACTATTATATAAGAAATTATTTAATATATAATTAAAAAATAATTAGTCATATACCCCTTTTTACTTTCAATTTTTTCTACGTTTCATTCTTTTTCTTTTGAAGAATTTAAGTATTTAATTAAAAATAAATGTATTTCAATTAATATAAATAAACAAGTTAAATAATAAATAGACAGATAAAATAATTTTACGGTGTTTTTGATAAGCGACGCTAAAGCTCGATCTATAGCGGCATTTTCCAAAAAGCGCCGCTAATGCCACTAAAGCTCAACATAAAACGACGGCGTTATGCTTAATTTTTTTGCGGCTTTTTAAAAAAGCGCCGCTAATGGTCGACCTATAACGGCGTTTTTTAAAAAGCACCGCTAATGCTTAATCTATAGTGGCGTTTTTCAAAAAGCACTGCTAATGTCACTACAGCTAACATAAAACGACGACGTTGTGCTTAATTTTTTTGCTTCATTTTCAAAAACCGCCGCTAATGGTCGACTTATAGCGGCATTTTTTGAAAAGCGCCACTAATACTCGATCTATAGTGGCATTTTTCGAAAAGCGCCGCTAATGCTCGATCTATAGCGGCATTTTTCAAAATCGTCGCTAGTGCTCGATCTATAGCGGCGTTTTTTATCCAAACGCCATTAAAAACCTGTTTTGCTGTAGTGCTAGTCTTTGGACGTGTTCAAAACTTATAAATTGAAGTTGAGAATCAAGTTAACAAAATGATTAAAAACGTCAGATCTGATCGTGGTGGTGAGTACTACGGTAATATGATGGCTTAGGTGAGCAATGTCCAGGACCATTGCGAAATTCTTAGAGGAATGTGGTATTGTCCCATAGTTCACCATGCCAGGATCACCTAGTATGAATGGTCTAGCTGAAAGACGAAATAGAACTCTTAAAGATATGGTAAGGAGCATGATTGCTCATTCTACCTTACCTGAGTCCCTCTGGGGAGAAACATTAAAGACAGTAGCTTACATTCTGAACAGAGTACCCAATAAAGCAGTTGTAAAAACACCTCATGAGCTTCGGACAGGTAAAAGCCTAGTTTAAAGAACTTTCACATTTGGGGATATCCAACTGAGGCAAGGTCTTATAGGCCACATGAAAAGAAATTGGACTCCAAAACAGTAAGCAACTACTTTATTGGTTATTCTGAGCGATCTTGGGGCTATAAATTTTATGATTCCATAATAAGGAATATTTTGAGACAAGAACTGCAACATTTTTTGAGGATGTTGAGTTTGAGGGGAGAAATAAGGTTAGAGACATTGCTTTTGAGAAGGAATTGGATTCTAACTCAATTCCTACTATCACTTTTGACGATGTTCAGGTTCTTATACCTATCATTGATCAAGAAGTGAATCCAGAACCTTTACAGGACAATGTTGAACAACTCCCCATTCAAAATTAGGTAATTGCTCCAGAAGAACAAACTCAACAACCTCAAGAACAAGTTCCATTAAGAAGGTCCACAAAAGAAAGGAGAAATGCTATTCCAGATGATTATATTATATTTCTCTAAGAACATGAGGATGATAATGGAATGATGGAAGATGATCCAATCAACTTTCATCAAGCCATAAAAAGTTCTAATTCTCAAAAATGGATTGATGCCATGAAAGATGAGTATAAATCTATGCAAGACAATAAAGTTTGGGAACTTGTCCTATTACTTGAAGGTGCAAAACCAATTGGTTGTAAATGGATATTTAAAACCAAGAGGGATGCAAATGGTAATGCGGAGAGGTATAAGGCGCGTCTTGTAGCTAAAGGATATACTCAGAAAGAAGGTATTGATTTTACAGAGACTTTCTCTCCAGTTTCATCGAAAGACTCCTTCAGGATAATCATTGCGCTTGTTGCTCATTTTGATCTTGAGTTACATCAGATGGATGTTAAGACTGCATTTCTTAATGGATATTTGAAGAAACAATTTACATAGTGCAACCATAAAATTTTGAGTCAAAAGACTCAAAGAGTATGGTTTGCAAATTGACAAAATCCATCTATGGACTCGAACAAGCTTCCCGTCTATGGTACCACAAGTTTCATCAAATAATTGTTTCATTTGGTTTGAGATGAATATTATTGATGATTGTGTGTATCACATATTCAATGGGAGTAAGTACATATTTTTGGTTCTATATGTTGATAACATTTGCTTTCCACTAATGATATAGGCTTATTGCATGAAACAAAGAGGCTTTTATCCAAGAATTTTGAGATGAAAGATCTTGGGGACGCCTCTCTTTTTTAGTAATTTAGATACATCAAGATCGATCTCGAGGTATTCTTGGATTATCACAAAAGAGCTCTATTGATAAAGTACTCAAAATGTTTGACATGTAGAGTTGTAGACTAGGTGACACCCCTGTCGCTAAAGGAGACAAATTTAGTCTTACTCAATGCCCTAAAAGTAACCTTGAAATTTAGGAAATTCAAAAGATTCCCTATCCATCAGCTATTGGGAGTTTAATGTATGTTCAAGTATATATGCGTCCGGACATTACGTACATTGTTGGTATGTTAGACAGATATTTAAGCAACCCTGGTATAGACTATTGGATAGCAGCCAAAAGGATTATGAGATATCTTCAGAGAATAAAAGATTACATGCTTACTTATAAGAGATCAGATCTAGGTCGTAAGGTATTCTGATTCTGATTTCACTGGATGCCAAGATAGTAGGAAATCTACATCAGGCTATATTTACCTGTTAGCCGGAGGAGCTATATCTTGGAAAAGTGTCAAACAAGCACTTGTAGCTTTGTCCACTATGGCAGCAGAGTTTGTAGCATGCTATGAGGCATCAAACCATGGAATATGGTTGCGGAACTTTGTCACAGGGCTGCTTATTTTGGAGAATGTAGAAAGACCACTCAAATTATTTGTGACAATAAGTCAGCAGTGCTATATTCTAATAACAACGGAGTTCATCTAAGTCAAATCATATTGACATAAAGTTTCTAGTTATAAAAGAAAGAGTACAAAATCGTTAAATATCCATAGAGCACATTGGGACACACTCCATGATAACGGATCCACTCACAAAAGGTTTACCACCCAAGGTCTTTCATGAGCACACTGCTCACATGGGTGTTACTTTGTTTGAGGATATCATGATTTAGTGTTTATATTTCAGACATTTATGTATTTGATTATTTTCTGATCAGACATTAAGTATTCAGTTTATTCACTCTATTTATTATTTGAAATTGACCTCACTTAAGTTTAAAGAGGACCAGTTGGAAATAGACATGTTTAGATTATATTGCATGTAATTGGAACGACGGAAAAATGTGCAAGTGTACATGTAACACCCCGTACTCGAGACCGTTGCCGGAGTCGGACACGAGGGGTTCACAGACTAAATTCGCTTACTATCGCAGTCCATTTTAAATTTTTCCAGACAGCTGGCTAACTGTGTCGCTGTCACCTTAAAATCATATCTTGAGTTTCACAACTAGAAAATCAGTTTCGTGATTTTTCCCTGAAACTAGACTCCTATTTCCATCTACATATTTTTTTCTAGAATTTTTGGTCGGGCCAATTAGTACAGTTTATTAGTTAAAGTCTCCCCTGTTACAGGGTGCGACTACACTGAACTTCATGCATTACAATTTGGATATCTCCCTGTACAAGGCTTCAATACTGATGTCGTTTGTTTCTATAGAAACTAGACTCAGAGAGGAATCTATAAATATATGGAATGACTCCTAATTATCTCTGGTTAATTTATAATGAATTTCCAAAGTTGGAACAGGGAATCCAGAAACCGTTCTGACCCTGTCTCACGAAAACCTAATTATCTCTTAACATACCACTCATATGACCGTTTCGTTTCTTCCATATGAAAGTGGATTCATCAAGGTTCATTTAAATAATTTATTCACTATTTAATTCTCTTCCTACTATTTTTAGTTATTTTCCAAATCTACATCACTGCTACTGTCAGCATCTACCTTTAAGGTAGACTTTACCTATTTCATAGTTTCCATGATTCAACTAGCCCTTTTAGCATAAATAGCACAAATTATGATAGTGATTAACCATTCCCATGGCCAATCCTTGTTAAGCATATCCACACCTCTCAATAACCATATCCATACCAAATGATTATAACATTATGCTCAAACATATATAAGCCATTTTCGCATGGCTATCCAAAATTATACAAATCCAAAGGGTCCATGACCACTACAAAAAGGGTAGCCCTATACATGCCATTTTCAGAGTTCAACCAAAAGTGTACCAAAAGGGCTTTGATAGTGTGGGCGACTTCGACTTCAATAATCCCGAGTCCGATAGCTGACGAACCAAAATCTATAAAACAGAGATTTAAAGAACGGAGTAAGCATTTAATGCTTAGTAAGTTTTAAGCAAGACAAAGTGTTCTCAATCACTATTATTGGTCATTCATTTCAACTGTTCGATGAAGTTAATCTAGAGCTTCATCTCGATCTATAATATCATTAAACGCAACACTTGGCTGCCACATATATACTTTCGAATAATAATGACCTAGATGGTCAAATATTTCCAAAGCACATTCTTCATCGATTTTCAACTTTCAATAATCCTTTCCACTTGTTCATAATCACATCCATACTTTTAAGTATTTCAACATGACAAGTACTAAATTACCATAGGCACATAAAGAACCAACATATTCCTTATCACATATATGTAAGCTTACAAATCATAATCCTTACCTTGTACTGGCACATCTAGCTCAACCCAACCCATACTCAGATCATAAGGCTTTTGGGCAGAATATGCACTAATACATAAGAATATTTCATCGCATACTTTATTATACAAACATACCATTACCAATTAGATCATTCTCACATTTGGAGTTATAATATTAATCACATTTACCTACCTCTTTGATACTGATAATTCACCTCGAAATCACTCCACCGATGAGTAAGTAATACGTACCTGAACATCTTGAATACATAATACTTATTTGATGGTAACTTAATGCAGATACTCAATATCAAAGTCTTACTTGAATCCTAGCATTTAGCCGTCGGGTCTTTAAAGCTCGGATATAGTACGAGCACGAAGCCTACGAACATTAATCAGGATAATATTCTCGCATAAAGCCTGCGGGGTTTTAACCCGGATATAGTACTGACACAATTGCCCTTCGGGACTTATCACATTTATACACTTCCACATCCATCACATTGGCCATTCGGCCTTATCACATATATACACTTTCACATTCATCACATTGGCCATTCGGCCTTATCACACATACACATGTTCACATTCATCACATTGGCCATTCGGCCTTATCACACATACACATGTTCACATTCATCACATTGGCCATTCGACCTTATCACACATACACATGTTCACATTCATCACATTGGCCATTCGGCCTTATCACACATACACATGTTCACATTCATCACATTGGCCACTCGGCCCTATCACATATATATACTTGTACATCAATTTCATCATAACAAAATTGACTAGGTATACTAGTCATTTGTGGCTTATAGCTTCACTTTAATACGAATTTGGTACTTTGATTACCAATGTTTAATCGATAGCTTATAAGCAACTCAAATGGTTTTATTAAGGTTTACAACAAAATCCCAAATTCAGCACAAGCTGTTTTTTCTGAGCAACAGTCATTAAATTATTCGTAAATGGAGCTACGAAACTCCAAACGGAGTGCCGTTAATTTTCCCTGGAAATAGACTCATACATATCTTATCCACCAAATTTTCAGAATTTTTGGTTTGGCCAATCAATACCAGATTTTTCTTAAAGTTTCCCCTGTTTCACTATTTGACTAATCTGACCACTCTTCACTACGAATCAAATTTCTCATTGTACGAAATTAAAAATGTGTTCTATTTGATTTCATTTGAAACTAGACTCATTAAGGAGTCTAGGCATATAAATTTTATCTTATAACCATTTTTGTACAAATTATAATGATTTTTCTAAAAACAGAACAGGGGATTTCGGAGTCATTCTGACACTGTCCCACACAACTTTAAATATCTCTTTATAGTAAATTTCTTTGCTTCCACGGTCTCTTTTATAAGAAACTAGACTAAATAAGCTTTGATTACATATTTTATTCAGCCTATAATTCCACACCAACAATTTATAGTGATTTTCTAAAATCACATTACTGCTGCTGTCCAAAGCAAATTATTACAATTTGCTCTTAAATTTCCAAGTCCAAACACTTATGAACTTACCATTTGAGTTTAAGACATATCATGGCCACATCATATCTTATTAAATCAACTCATTATGTCCTATTATGACTGAATTTACTCAACGTTTAATCACTTAAAACTTACCTCGGATGTGGTCGAACGATTTCGGCGGCTATTCGATCACTTTTTTCCTTCCCTTTATCGGATTTAGTTCCCCTTTGCTCTTGAGCTTAATTTAACAAATAAATTGATTTAATCATTTGAACATCGAAAAGAGAAAATCAAGTTACTTAACCCATATATATATACATTAGACATTAAAGTCACATACATATGAAATCATGAATCAACTCAACATATTAACCCACACTCTCTTTTAGCCGATTGTCTAAGCCAAGATTAAGCCACCAATATGCTTACTTATGGCCGAACATACACATCAACTTATGTACTCATTCATGTGGCCGAACATACATGTCTATGTTGAGGCCGATTGCAACACTTAATACATTCTACAAGTATGGTCACTTGTATTGACTAAACACCATTTTGTTTCAAGTTCAAAACTTGGCCAATACACATATATACACTAGTAAAGCATCCTCTCCCTTTCCATCAATTCAACACATGCATTACTCATTAATATACAAAATTATATTCGGCCTTAGCACACAACTTGCTAGCCGATTCTTCTCCATCTAGCAACTAATGCACATATGTGCTCATTTGTTAGACTCTACTTCATCTAACAACAACCATATTTTCCCTTCTACTTCCTACCATGGCCGGATGCTCAAGATACCTCAATATCGAAACTTTTAGCTTGGATTGCTTAAAGAACTTGGTGATGAGTTCAAATTTACCTAACACCTCAAGCCTCATAACACATCTATCTAGCTAACATGTTAATAGTCTCAAGGCTTCAACTAAAACTTTTGAAGCCTCTTAGTCGAATACTAACTCTCTAATAATCCCAAATCCATCCATGAGATAGTTAGAATTTAGACTAATCATCCAAGGGATGTATGAACTTTCAAAGCAACACTAAACATACCTTAATCTAGTGAGCCTTCATAGCCGATTTTTCTCCAAGCTCATTCCCTTCCTTTCTTTCTTCTATTCGGCCAAAGATGTTCAAGGATGAACACTTTTTTTTTCTTTGTTTCCTTTCTTCCATTCACGGAAAAGGGGGGGGGGCATGGATGAGACCATTTTTTTTCATCACTCCACCTTTTTGCATTACTTTAATCCTAACCCCTTTTTTTTATTCTTTCTAACATAACTCACTAACACAACATGTTTACAACATGTTTCCACCCATAGCATGGCCGGCCACTATGCTTTAATTTTGCGTAATTTGACATGCAAACCCATCATTTCACAACATGCATTATTAGGCCACTTTACATTTGCCTAGCACATTTTCCAATTTTCTCACATAAGTCCTATTTGATAAAATTCACTTACTATTAACAAAATTCAAACATGAAATTTTCACACATGCATATGTACATATAATGAGCATCAACTATGACGGTTAATTATCTTTATGACTCAGTTTAGTGGTCCCGAAACCACTTTCCGACTAGGGTCACTTTAGGGGTGTCACAACTCTTCCCCCCTTTAGGGATTTTCGTCCTCGAAAATTTCTACCGATGCGTAGTTTAGGATAACGTCCTCTTATTGAATTATATCCATATAAACATTAGCTCATCGATAGCAATTGTAATTCATTACCGATTTCGCATCGATCCATAAAATCATTTTCTTATCTTAAAACAAATACATAAACATTTCTACAAGTATGCACATATATCTCATTTTCTTGATTTCATAAGCAATAATCACTTAATTTAATTCACAAATGCATTTCAAACACATATTAAGCACATATTAACATGTATAATTCACATCATCAACCCACATATTTGTAACCCACATTTTCATTCATGTATAAGCTGTAATCTGACCAAAAGTACACATATACTCAAACATCCCAATAAATATCCTTAATAACTCCATCATATCTCACTATTCAACTTATTTAGTATACATAACATAATATAATATGAACTCACAAATTTTTTTACTTTCATTTGATTTTCACATACCTTCCGTACATACCTGTATCACTTATTCTGATCTTACTTTATTTATCATCTTAAATATACCCGTTGAATCATTCGAAATCATTACGGATACTCATTAAGCACATATAGCTCTTACAATGCCATGTCCTAGATATGGTCTTACATATGCTCACATATCGAGCCGATGCCATGTCCCAGACATGGTCTTACACACTATCTCAAATCAATGCCTTCGTCCCAGACGAGGTCTTACATGAATTCCACTTCACACACTTAGTGCCCACTGACCGATCTCGCACTCATAGTGCTCGATTAAAGGAATTCGCACACACACAGTGCCTCTAATCATTCGTTATTACACATTGAAATGACTTAACCAAGTCTATAAACATCATGTATGTACACTTTTAAACATATCATCTCATTTAAATTTGAATTCGTATAGTAATGAATACTCAAACTTTGCTCAAATTACCGGCACGAAGCCTACTAGGCACGAAGGCCCGAATACACGTCACCAGCATGATTGCTCTTCGGGACCTAGCCCGGATATAACACCAGCACGAATGCTCTTCGGGGTTTAGCACGGATATATCACTAGCACGAATGCTCTTCGGAACTTAGTCCGGATACATCACTAGCACGAATGCTCTTCGAGACTTAGCCCGGATACATCACTAGCATGAATGCTCTTCGAGACTTAGCCCGGGTACATCACTAGCATGAATGCTCTTCGGGACTTAGCCCGGATACATCACTAGCATGAATGCTCTTCGGGACTTAGCCCGGATACATCACTAGCACGAATGCTCTTCGGGACTTAGCCCGGATACATCACTAGCACGAATGCTCTTCGGGACTTAGCCCGGATCATCGTCGAGACCTTTAGCTCGGATGAAATCTCCACACAAGGCCAGCGAATTTTAATCCGGACATAATCTCTGTACATAGCCATCGGGTCTTTACCCGGACATAATCTCTTCATATAGTCAGCGGGTCTTTAAACTCGGATTCACATCACTGAGTCTCATACATATTTATTCACATGTTATCATGTTTCACATGGCACAAATCACATTTATAATTTAATCAATTCATTCACATGTAAACATATAACATGATTTTGACTTTAAGTCGTAAATATCATTCAAATCTAATACATGTATGCTTCTTTTACTAAACTTTCAGCTCAATAAGCAATCACACAAAAGCATATATCCCCAATCTCTTCCTTTGTTCATTTCTCTAATAACCTTATTATGATAAGGACAATGGGACATCATTCATCTATCATACATGTATATCATGGCATTTTAAGTTAAATACCAAATTCAATTACTCAAAACTTACTTATGTTATACCCTTCTCAATATTGACACATCATAAGCATGTCTCAGTCCTCTCAATACCATCTGCTACAGCTCGATCGAGATCGGAATTCAATACAATAAATAAACACATTTTCAATTGTCAGAAATCACCACACTATCAAATAATCACATAATGGCATGTATAGCTAGACCCAAACGTATTACGGTAGTCCTAGAATCGACTAAACCGTAGCTATGATACCAATAAAATTGTAACACCCCGTACCCGAGACCATTGCCGGAGTCGGACACGAGGGGTTCACAGACTAAATTCGCTTACTATCGCAGTCCATTTTAAAATTTTCCAGACAGCTGGCTAACTGTGTCGCTGTCACCTTAAAAATCATATCTTGAGTTTCACAACTCGAAAATCAGTTTCGTGATTTTTCCCTGAAACTAGACTCCTATGTCCATCTACATATTTTTTTCTAGAATTTTTGGTTGGGCCAATTAGTACAGTTTATTAGTTAAAGTCTCCCCTGTTACAGGGTTCGACTACACTGACCTTCATGCATTACAATTTGGATATCTCCCTGTACAGGGCTTCAATACTGATGCCGTTTGTTTCTATAGAAACTAGACTCAGATAGGAATCTATAAATATATGGCATGACTCATAATTATCTCTGGTTAATTTATAATGAATTTCCAAAGTCGGAACAGGGAATCCAGAAACCGTTCTGGCCCTGTCTCACGAAAACCTAATTATCTCTTAACATACCACTCATATGACCGTTTCGTTTCTTCCATATGAAAGTGGATTCATCAAGGTTCATTTAAATAATTTATTCACTATTTAATTCTATTCCTACTATTTTTAGTGATTTTCCAAATCTACATCACTGCTGCTGTCAGCATCTGCCTTTAAGGTAGACTTTACCTATTTCATAGTTTCCATGACTCAACTAGCCCTTTTAGCATAAATAGCACAAATTATGATAGTGATTAACCATTCCCATGGCCAATCCTTGTTAAGCATATCCACACCTCTCAATAACCATATCCATACCAAATGATTATAACATTATGCTCAAACATATATAAGCCATTTTCGCATGGCTATCCAAAATTATACAAATCCAAAGGGTCCATGACCCACTACAAAAAGGGTAGCCCTATACATGCCATTTTCAGAGTTCAACCAAAAGTGTACCAAAAGGGCTTTGATAGCGTGGGCGACTTCGACTTCAATAATCCCGAGTCCGATAGCTGACGAACCAAAATCTATAAAACAGAGATTCAAAGAACGGAGTAAGCATTTAATGCTTAGTAAGTTTTAAGCAAGACAAAGTGTTCTCAATCACTATTATTGGTCATTCATTTCAACTGTTCGATGAAGTTAATCTAGAGCTTCATCTCGATCTATAATATCATTAAACGCAACACTTGGCTGCCACATATATACTTTCGAATAATAATGACCTAGATGGTCAAATATTTCCAAAGCACATTCTTCATCGATTTTCAACTTTCAATAATCCTTTCCACTTGTTCATAATCACATCCATACTTTTAAGTATTTCAACATGACAAGTACTAAATTACCATAGGCACATAAAGAACCAACATATTCCTTATCACATATATGTAAGCTTACAAATCATAATCCTTACCTTGTACTGGCACATCTAGCTCAACCCAACCCATACTCAGATCATAAGGCTTTTGGGCAGAATATGCACTAATACATAAGAATATTTCATCGCATACTTTATTATACAAACATACCATTACCAATTAGATCATTATCACATTTGGAGTTATAATATTAATCACATTTACCTACCTCTTTGATACTGATAATTCACCTCGAAATCACTCCATCGATGAGTAAGTAATACGTACCTGAACATCTTGAATACATAATACTTATTTGATGGTAACTTAATGCAGATACTCAATATCAAAGTCTTACTTGAATCCTAGCATTTAGCCGTCGGGTCTTTAAAGCTCGGATATAGTACGAGCATGAAGCCTACGGACATTAATCAGGATAATATTCTCGCATAAAGCCTGCGGGGTTTTAACCCGGATATAGTACTGACACAATTGCCCTTCGGGACTTATCACATTTATACACTTCCACATCCATCACATTGGCCATTCGGCCTTATCACATATATACACTTTCACATTCATCACATTGGCCATTCGGCCTTATCACACATACACATGTTCACATTCATCACATTGGCCATTCGGCCTTATCACACATACACATGTTCACATTCATCACATTGGCCATTCGGCCTTATCACACATACACATGTTCACATTCATCACATTGGCCATTCGGCCTTATCACACATACACATGTTCACATTCATCACATTGGCCACTCGGCCCTATCACATATATATACTTGTACATCAATTTCATCATAACAAAATTGACTAGGTATACTAGTCATTTGTGGCTTATAGCTTCACTTTAATACGAATTTGGTACTTTGATTACCAATGTTTAATCGATAGCTTATAAGCAACTCAAATGGTTTTATTAAGGTTTACAACAAAATCCCAAATTCAGCACAAGCTGTTTTTTTCTGAGCAACAGTCATTAAATTATTCGTAAATGGAGCTACGAAACTCCAAATGGAGTGCCGTTAATTTTCCTTGGAAATAGACTCATACATATCTTATCCACCAAATTTTCAGAATTTTTGGTTTGGCCAATCAATACCAGATTTTTCTTAAAGTTTCCCCTGTTTCACTGTTTGACTAATCTGACCACTCTTCACTACGAATCAAATTTCTCATTGTACGAAATTAAAAATGTGTTCTATTTGATTTCATTTGAAACTAGACTCATTAAGGAGTCTAGGCATATAAATTTTATCTTATAACCATTTTTGTACAAATTATAATGATTTTCTAAAAACAGAACAGGGGATTTCGGAGTCATTCTGACACTGTCCCACACAACTTTAAATATCTCTTTATAGGAAATTTCTTTGCTTCCACGGTCTCTTTTATAAGAAACTAGACTAAATAAGCTTTGATTAAATATTTTATTCAGCCTATAATTCCACACCAAAAATTTATAGTGATTTTCTAAAATCACGTTACTGCTGCTGTCCAAAGCAAATTATTACAATTTGCTCTTAAATTTCCAAGTCCAAACACTTATGAACTTACCATTTGAGTTTAAGACATATCATGGCCACATCATATCTTATTAAATCAACTCATTATGTCCTATTATGACTGAATTTACTCAACGTTTAGTCACTTAAAACTTACCTCGGATGTGGTCGAACGATTTCGGCGGCTATTCGATCACTTTTTTCCTTCCCTTTATCGGATTTAGTTCCCCTTTGCTCTTGAGCTTAATTTAACAAATAAATTGATTTAATCATTTGAACATCGAAAAGAGAAAATCAAGGTACTTAACCCATATATATACATTAGACATTAAAGTCACATACATATGAAATCATGAATCAACTCAACATATTAACCCACACTCTCTTTTAGCCGATTGTCTAAGCCAAGATTAAGCCACCAATATGCTTACTTATGGCCGAACATACACATCAACTTATGTACTCATTCATGTGGCCGAACATACATGTCTATGTTGAGGCCGATTGCAACACTTAATACATTCTACAAGTATGGTCACTTGTATTTACTAAACACCATTTTGTTTCAAGTTCAAAACTTGGCCAATACACATATATACACTAGTAAAGCATCCTCTCCCTTTCCATCAATTCAACACATGCATTACTCATTAATATACAAAATTATATTCGGCCTTAGCACACAACTTGCTAGCCGATTCTTCTCCATCTAGCAACTAATGCACATATGTGCTCATTTGTTAGACTCTACTTCATCTAACAACAACCATATTTTCCCTTCTACTTCCTACCATGGCCGGATGCTCAAGATACCTCAATATCGAAACTTTTAGCTTGGATTGCTTAAAGAACATGGTGATGAGTTCAAATTTACCTAACACCTCAAGCCTCATAACACATCTATATAGCTAACATGTTAATAGTCTCAAGGCTTCAACTAAAACTTTTGAAGCCTCTTAGTCGAATACTAACTCTCTAATAATCCCAAATCCATCCATGAGATAGTTAGAATTTAGACTAATCATCCAAGGGATGTATGAACTTTCAAAGCAACACTAAACATACCTTAATCTAGTGAGCCTTCATAGCCGATTTTTCTCCAAGCTCATTCCCTTCCTTTCTTTCTTCTATTCGGCCAAAGATGTTCAAGGATGAACACTTTTTTTTCTTTGTTTCCTTTCTTCCATTCACGGCAAAGGGGGGGGCATGGATGAGACCATTTTTTTTCATCACTCCACCTTTTTGCATTACTTTAATCCTAACCCCTTTTTTTATTCTTTCTAACATAACTCACTAACACAACATGTTTACAACATGTTTCCACCCATAGCATGGCCGGCCACTATGCTTTAATTTTGGGTAATTTGACATGCAAACCCATCATTTCACAACATGCATTATTAGGCCACTTTACATTTGCCTAGCACATTTCTAAATTTTCTCACATAAGTCCTATTTGATAAAATTCACTTACTATTAACAAAATTCAAACATAAAATTTTCACACATGCATATGTACATATAATGAGCATCAACTATGACGGTTAATTATCTTTATGACTCGGTTTAGTGGTCCCGAAACCACTTTCCGACTAGGGTCACTTTAGGGGTGTCACAGTACACAATCACAACAAGTAATAAAGTGACAAGTAAATGTCGAGTTATTATACCTATAAGGACTGTAAAAAGAATTATTTATGAAATTAATTGTAAAACACTTTAGTGAGGTAAAAATAAATTGGTTTTAAAAGGTGGTCAAAAACTGTTTAAAACTTAAGTAATTAATTAAAAATAAAAAAGGGAGTTCTAATGCACGATTGCAAATAAGATTTAATCAATGTAACATACTTGTGTTGGATTAATTATATTTCTGGAACTCAAAATTATTAAACTCATGTTTATACTGTTACGAATAAATTCACAGCAACCCGATAATTTGCTAACTTATGAACAAACTTACATACAAAAATCCATTCATCTCTTGACATATCCCTATGTCAATTCAACCGACTAAACAGATTCTAGCAAGCAAACATGTTATTGCACATACATACTCATTAAATTGAACCAATCTCTTGCATATCCCTGTGTCAATTCAAACGATTAATTAAATCTAATAAGCATATAAAAGACTTTGTGAAGTAACAAGGCATCCTTACCTTGAAACAATTTAATCACAAAAATCTTGCAAGTTATGCAAGGTAATAATATCGCCAGATACATTGCTAATTTACCCTTCAGCTACCTTAGAAGAATAAACATGCACTGATTAAGTAGTGTGTCAATTAATTACAATTTCAATCCGTTTAAATAATTAATTTATTAGTTACCTCATAGTCGTAACGCAAGAATAACTTAAGCATGATTTTACTTAACCAAGCAATTTACTGAGGCCTATAACAGCATAAACATCATTTTAACAATTCAAGCAGGTAGAATATAATTAACCCAACACAAACATAATTTAGGCTAAATTGATTAAAATAACCATTTCAATAGCATAAATATTCATAAACATGTTCGTCAAAACAACAACAAAAATTAAAGAGTTAGGGAACAAGAGGCAAATCCAGTGTTTCTCTGTGGCTTGACTAGTTGCTCCGTTCTTCGTTGGCCTTGGCTATCAAGGTGGCTTATGAACACCTAATTGCTGCTCCAAAATGGCTGATAGAAGCCTCTTTCCCAAGAGAAGAAATTGACACTTGAACAAGAGGGAATGGAATGGAAAAAATGAGAGAAAAGTGAGAGAAGGAATGAGAGAATGATGTGAAGTGAGTGATGCTTTGAATGATCAGCAAGGGGTGGCTTTTATAGCTGATTGTGGCTGCTAAAAATAGAAAATTCCACCAGCCAAAGAGACCTCTCTTGGCCGGCCACACACATGGAAAAGTTGAGAGTTTCAACTTTGCTATTTTAAGCTTGGGGAAAATCTACAAAGCCATAATTTAAGGTGGGGTTTGAATACAATTTAGAAGTCTTTTGAGGGCATTTTTGGAAGCATATTTAATCAGATAAAATGCTGATTTGGGTCAGCATATGGGCGGTTCTGGGCTGCCCATTTAGTGGCTGGTTTGGTTCACTCAATTTGGCTTGACCAGTGCAGTTCAACTGGACCCTTTCTCTATAATTAATTAAAAATAATTTATTTAACCCAAATTAAATGGGAAATAAATTAAAATTAATTAAATTATGAATTAATACACATTTTTGGACCGTCTTAGGTTGGAAATCAAAGTGCCTCGATACTTCAAATTGCTTCTCAGTTTTGTGCTTTCAGCAGTGTCAGCCGAGCCAATTTTCGACCTTTGCGTGAATCTGTCAAAAATAGTCAAAATTAATCAAAATTAAGTATAAAATTAAATAAATTCACCATGTTCATATTTTTAACATGATTTGATTATTTTTCGACAAGAATTTAATCGGATTTGCATGAATTTAAGTAAAATTGGGTATGAAAAAGTATATAAATTTTTGTGTTTCCACACCCCCAAACTTAATTCATTGCTTGTCCCGAGTAATGCACAAATTTTGAAAAGAATCTCTTGGAAACACCTTTGAAAAATTCCTTCAGAACAACATTTTTCCCAAAATTATGAGTTTAAAATACTTATGCTCAAAGACAAGAAATCTGATAGTTATGCTACTTAAGTATACATATTGTTCTAATTAAATTCAACAACTTATTATAATAGAAAAATTTAGACTAAATGCTTTTCTAACAAAGACATGTTAACCCTTTCCAATTTGATTTTTATTCATTTATTCAAGACTAAGCTGCAATCATTAAGCTTAACTTATGTCTTCATATGTTGATCGTAGCAAATTCTCTCCACTAATGTAGGTAGCATGAGGACTTTGAATCAGTAGGTCTTCATCAAGGTTGTAATGTGGCTAGGCTAGGGGTAGGTGAAAGATGGATAAATTTTGGTTTAAGAAACCCTAGACTCAGTGTCAATCGAACCTTCAGAATTTTTACCTTCGATACACCAACTTGACTTTCATATGCTCTTTTGTACATCTTTTTCAAATACATGTGCTCTCTTTTTATTTTTTTATTTTAATTAACACGAGCACTTACTTTGTGTACTACAATTCTCAAGCAATTGATACTTATTTTCAACTCCCCTAAACTTATTTTCGAAGTACATCTTGAATATTACTAAGTCTAGTGTTTGAGACAATTTTAAGATCATTAAGCGAAAAGTAATGGCTAATTATTGTAAGGGTCGAAATAAAATTAGGCCATATAGTCTCAAAGTTGGGTTTCAAAGAATAAAATTTTACCATGGTGGGCTTGAAAGGCTCAAACGGTCCAAACAATAGTTGCCTAAATCATTTCCAACGTTCCATGCTCCCTGGGATTTTGCCTCAAGAAACTACTAAGTCAATTCTAAAGACTTAAACTTTTATGCATACCTAACTTTCCTAAAGAACTAAAAATTTTATAGTACGAATTTACATGCTTTATTAAAAATACATTCATGCCATTATTAGACTAACATAATAATTTATTGAAATAATAGAACTTTATTCATACTCAAATTGAGCATACTTAACAAAATTCAAAGTTTTGAACAAAATATATCCTAATCATAATTAAAATAAAAATTTTATTCTGTGTAGAAATAATTCAAATTTTCGGTCCCCCCAACTTAAAATGAATAATGTCCTCATTGTTTAAAGTGAACAGCTACTATACACCTGGTAGGATTTTAGAAAAGAAAAGGTGAGTCAATTTGACTGCTTAAGTACCAAGCTCTTTCTAAATCCAATCCTAAACTTGTATATATCCATTGCCACACTTTATACTTTGTGACTTGTTCATATTTTATTAGTAATTTTCCTCTCTTTTTTTATTATGCAAAAAACAAAAGATTCCTAATTAAACTTAATCCTAAAATGACCTAAGAACAGAAATAAAATAAAGTCAAGATCCCCCCTTTATTTATTTCTTGACCCTTCCAAATTTGACTCATCTTTTGCTCCATCACTATCGCCTTTGCATGAATCCCTTCGCTCCTTCTTTAATAATGGACTCCATGGTTCAAATATGAAATCTGGAAACTCAGGCACAAAAATAAACGGGTCATTGTATATTTTCTTAAAAGCACTTCTCATCGAGTCATCCCTTATTTTTGAGTATCTCTAGTAGGCTTGTTGCTGCCATTGCATATGTTGCATTAAGTCCATCAATTTTGATAGCTCATCTCGAAGGTCTGGGCTAGGCGGTTGAGCTCTAAACATTGAAGTTTCAGCATCAAGTTTAGCTTCTGGCTCCACTAATTCTACCTTATTAGGGACTTCAAATGATTGCATCGTGGGATCTTCTTCTTCATCAGGGTCCCCCAGTTCCTCACTTACTTCAACTCGTTGCTATAGAACTGAGTCTCCAGCTACTCAGTAGAGGTCCCAATCTGTGATTGTGCCTTGGCTATACGCTGTCTTCTTTACATTTGCGAGAATTTAAGCATAGAATTGTTGTTGTAAAGGGGAAATGAGCTGGACCAGAGCGTTTAGCGGCACAATTCTGTATCTCCCTTAAGATGATCTTCCCCACATCAATGGTCTTACCAGTTAGGATTGAGTACAATAAGACCATTCGCTTTAATGAGATTGTATTCCCATGTGAGCTAGGCATAAGGCTGAATCGGATAAAGTAAAACCATACCTTCACGAGTGGCGTCAAATATTCTCTTCGACAAGTGTGGATTCCTTGTTTTGACACAGTCCATGTAGAACCCTGAACTGTCAGTTCCTAGAGAATTTCTTGCAAATTTTCAGGCTTGATATTGCTCATTAATGTGGAATATTCGTCGTTTTCGAAATCTGGTAATTCAAAGAACTCATTAATAGCATTTGAATTTATCGGTACCTTGATTCCGCAAACTGGAACTTCTGTCATCTTGCTTGAAGTTAAATTCGCATAGAACTCACGAACTAGCTCCTTGTCCACTCTAGGTCTCTTTTCACAAAACAACTCCCAATTGAGGGTTTCAGCAACTTGATGAATACGTGACATAAAGTCTTGGTAGTTGCTCTCCTTTAATGTAAAGCCCTTTTCTGGATGCATCTGTTGATTTTTGAAGATACTTTCGTATCTCACTTTGGCTTCTTCACAGTGGAACTTGTTTTGTGTTTCATCAATTTGAGCAAAAGCACGAGTTCTCTTGCGAGGCATGTTTAACCACCTTTTTTTGTAAAAATATAAGAACTCTAGAAAAATAATAATAATAATGAAGGAAAAAATGGCAATTTAATAGAAGGGTCGGAGGGTTTGTAGCTTAGGGTGGATGAAAGGAGAATGTCGCACAAGCAGCTAGGGTGTGCAGGCGTGGTGCGTATGGAAGCAGTGATGTGTAGCAGGGCTGGAAGCAATCAGCAACATGGGCGTTCGGCAGCAGGTAGGACTTGGGTGCGCGCAGGATGGTGCGGAGGGCAGGTATCGCGTGCGGGGTGAAGGCCTGGCACGAGCTGAGGCTGGGACAACTCGAGGCAACGCGCGCGTTGTGTGCTCGGGATGTGCGTGCGATGGAGCTGGGTGTGTGCTGGCCGACTGCTTGGTGCTGCTGTTGCTAGGGGCTTCGGCACTTTGGTGTTTTGGTGCTTTGGGTTTTAAGTGTTAGATGAATGAGAAGATGGGTGGTATTTATAGAGGGAGAAATAGGAATTAGAGTAGAATTCTTAAAATAATTTAGTTAATAAAAATTCTAAGTTCTAATCCTATATGGAGATAACATAAATTAATAATTAGATATGTGCATATTAAATTATTAATTGCTATTTAATTTATTTTAAACAAAGATAAAATAAAATTAATCCTAATTTTATGCTAAATTGATAAAGATTAATATATAAATTATAATAGATATAATTATATATTAAAGATTATCATCTTATTATCTTTATTAAAAACTTATCAAATAAAATCCTAAAATTGATAATAATTAATATATATTATAACGGATATAATTATATATTAATAATTATCAATTTTTTTCTCTTTTTTTTAAACTAAAAAAATTTATTCTAGAAGCCTTTTGAAAATATTTACAAAAAGAGGCATCTAGTTTTTATTATTCATGAAAAGAGGAACCAAATTTTAAAAATACTTCAATTAAGTCCCTAGACTTATTGAAAATTTGAAATTGAGTCACAATTTAAAACTCGGGTCAAAATTGACCTTTTTATTTGAAAAATCAAAGATTAAAATCTCTATTTAGAGAATAATTTTTAGGAAAATTATGTTAAAATCAATTCCCAGGAAAGATTGGAAGGATCACAAACAGTCCCGCTTAAGTTCCAATCTCCTAGATAGAATTTATTTAAACATACTAATCTCGAAAATATACCCTAAATCATTTATTAAAAAAGGAACATAGGAAAATTTTAAACATCCGATAAAATGCACGAAATTTCATTCCGTTCAATCTTATCTCCTTAATAGTGTTTCAGGGGCTTAGCGTTAACTCAAAAATTACCCCCTTACCTTAGAGCTCGACAACTCCGTATGAATAGACATGATGAATCGTAAATGGACCGGACCAACGTGGTTTTAGCTTACCTGGGAAGAACTTTAGTCTGGAATTAAATAACAGAACTTGCTGACCTGCTTCAAATTTTCAAACTTGAATGTGCTTGTCATGCCATTTCTCAAGTCTCTCCTTGAGTAATTTGGCATTTTTGTAGGAGAATAGCCGGAGTTCCTCTAGCTCATTGAGTTGGAGCATCCATTTCTCTTTAGCAAGCTTAGGATCCAAGTTGAGTAGTCGAAGAGCCTAGTAAGCCTTGTGATCTAACGCTAAGGGTAGATAACATGCTTTCCCAAAGACCAACCTGTAAGGTGACATCCCTAAAGGTGTACTGTATGATGTTTTGTAAATTAAAGTGCTTGCAAATTTACCAAAGCACTAGTCGGTTTTGTGCTTTCAGCAGTGTCAGCCGAGCCAATTTTCGACCTTTGAGCGAATCTGTCGAAAATAGTCAAAATTAATCAAAATTAAGTATAAAATTAAATAAATTCACCATGTTCATATTTTTAACATGATTTAATTATTTTATAATATTTAATTATTTTTCGACAAGAATATAACCGGATTTGCATGAATTTAAGTAAAATTGGGTATGAAAAAGTATATAAATTTTTGTGTTTCCAGTAATTTCCATGCTACACATCCATACTTGATCTATGTCATTTGGTTGTGTTAATATACATGATCATGGATGGATTTAGTGACGATATTTGTAACGAAAGTCACCTTGGTTCTATGTTAACATAATTAATGGACGAGATTGTTTGGAATGCCTTTTGGATATGATAGTAAAATTTTGAGCTCATAAGGCTATATAATGACATGTAATTATAAAGTAATTAGTATATCTATGTGGTCCAAGTGGGAGATTGTCGGAAAATTTGGACATCACATATATAATAAGGATAATTACATGTTATTATTTACTATCATGATAGGTTAGCCCAAATTAAAAGTGATCTAATTTGGTTAGAATTTTATTGGGCTTTTAATTATTAAATAAAGTATAGGTCAAATATGTGTAGATACTCTTCTAATCAAATTCTAATTAATGATGGGCTAATTAGAATTTGATTAGAACTAATATGCTAAGGTTAAAAATATTAGGGTTATGGTTCCCAAATTATACACAAGATATCTTTTTTAATATCCCGTCATTAGGAAAGAGGGAGCATATATTCTCTGAATTTCTTGTGTGCTAATTTGGAAGGTCAAATCCCCAAGATTTGGTAAAACTTCGAGAAATTCATGGATTCAAGTATGCTTCCATATCTAGTTTTGTTCTTGATTTATTCTTGATGATTTGACATGATAGATCCTGGTTTATTAAGTTTTATTTCAGATTAATTTTACAAATCTAACATTTCTTACTGTAAGCATTATGTACTTACTACCATTTTTCTAAATTTTATGAAGTGTTGATGAAAAGAATCAAAATGGAGTAGGCTCAAGCATTTGATTTAATAATCAAAATAATAAACATATATTATTATATATCAAGTCACTTGATTTAATTTTAAAAATTTTTAATGATGTATTAGCATTAAATTATACAAATGTTGGTATGCTTCTTTTATTTTTTTAATTAGAAGATTATATTACTATATTTGTTTATATACATTAATCAAAGTTTAAATAACTATATATATAACTATCAAGTAATTGAGTAAAATGGTAAGACACATTATATTTTTAAGAGGAGAATGTAGATTTAAATTTTAGATATAATATTATTGGGAAAGACAACTACAAATCCCAAACATTAATAATAAAATAAACATGGAAAATAATATATATATATATCAAGTTATAGCATTTAAAATGTGAAATAAAAAGCTTAGATACTACTTTCTTCTTATCTCTTCCGGTGTTTCTTTTTATCTCTTCCGGTCTTTAATATTTTTTATTCTATTACAAACCCAGATGTTGAAGTGATTGCTTAATCACCAAGGAAGCTATTGGCTACCAACAAATTTATATGTGAGATCTGTAACAAAGGTTTCCAGAGAGATCAAAACCTTCAACTTCATAGAAGAGGACATAACCTTCCATGGAAGCTAAAGCAAAGAAACAACAAAGAAGTAAAAAAGAAAGCCTATGTTTGCCCTGAGCCTACATGTGTCCGCCACCATCCCTGAGAAACTAACAAATCTAAAGCTGGATTGGGGTGAAGAGATTTATAATGCACTGGTAACAGCTTTGAAAGAACACTTTTATTGTAACTTATTGTAGTATGTTTGTAGTTGAAGTTTCTTATAGTGAACATCATGTTGTTTGTCCGGTAGAAGTTTCAAAGATTTTAGTTTTAGAAGAAAGTATGTATTGTAGCCACTAGATTAGGTTTTCAAATATGATTATGTTAACATTTTGATCAAACATTATGAACAGTTCTCTTGTTAATGAATTTAAAATTTGTTCATTATTAGGTCATTTAAATTTTGTATGATCATTTAAGGTAAGAATGTAAATGAGATGATTAAAAAAGAAGTTGAATTTGATATGGTCTTTAGCAGCGTTTGTGGGGACAATGCCACTAAAGGTCATGTTTTTTAGCGGCGTTTTTAGGAAAAGTTCCTATAAAGGTCATGCTCTTGAGTGGTGTTTGTGGGAAATCGCTGCTCAAGGTCATGCTCTTTAGCAGCATTTATGGGAAAAGTGCCGCTAAGGTCATGTTCTTTAGTGGTGTTTTTAGGAAAAGCGCTGCTAAAGGTCATGTTCTTTAGCGACGTTTATGGGAGAAGCACCGCTAAAGGTCATGTATTATAGTGGCGTTTTTCCACATAAACGATGCAAAATTTAGGGTGTTATCTATAGCGGAGTTTTTTGCAATGCTTATCAAAACGCCGCAAATTGTTTCAGCGCTATAAGCCCAAAAAAATGCAGCTAAAAACCTATTTTGATGTAGTGAATAAATTAACAGGAATTAATATAAAATATGCCTAAAAATCATGTAATTAAGCATAATTTCACATACTTTCTAATTTCATGTCTAAAATTACTAATTAAGTAAAATTCACTTATTTCAATAATAATTACTCGAGATAAACATAATAATTAGGTAAAAAGGAGGTAAATGTATAGAAAAACCCTATATAATTTCAAGTTTACACACCCCTAAATTTAAACCATTGCTCGTCCCGAGTAATGTTCATGCATAACACAACTATTGCTAAGGCAATTTTGATAAATGATAAAGTAGCATCAATCTTTGCACATAATCATGCATCAATAAAATCATGCTAAAAATAATCTTTATTGAAAAGTAACTCGAACGAAAATATTATTTATAACTTTATACTAAGTACATCATAAGGTCAACATGAATCATTGTTTGCATGCATTTTCAAAGTCATACATCACATTCACCAATCAACATGCTTTCTTTATTAACTAAACATAGCAATCCCAAGGTTTAATTAGTGTATTCATATGTTGAACTCAATAATTCCTCTCCACTAGTGTAGTTTATATAATCATTTAATCAATAGGTCTTTTATTAGGTTGTAATGGGGCTAGGCTAAAGGTAGGGATAAAGAGAAATGGTTAGGTTCATAACATCTTAACCCTAGCTTTGTCTTGGATCCTTTTGTGTCACAAGCTTCATATAATTGGATCATTGGAACACCCCCAAACTTATTTCAAACTCATTCTTAACTTTTTATTTATTTTCCAAACTTTGAGCAAACATTGCTTTTTATTCTTTTTTTTTCCTTCTTCTTCTTCTTCTTCTTTTAAATATGTGAAGAGCATGTACATCTTTTCATAATTCTCCTCAAACTTTGATCACCAAGACAAAATTTTTGGTCAACATAGGTGCAATAAATAAAACGGAATTCAAAAAGATGTTAATGTGGCTTATAATGTAGGTATTTTGCAATAAATAGCCCATTAAGCTCAAAATTAAGTTTCAAGGGATAAATCTCATAAGGTCGGCTTGAAAGGCTCAAACGATCCAAATAAAGTGTGCCTATATCATATTAGAACCTTATACCTCCTAGAATTTTACCTTAAGAAAGTTACTAAGTCAATTCTAAAGACTTAAACCTTCATACATGTGTAACATCCTGAAATAGGGCCTAGTCAGAATAGTGGTTTTGGGACCACAAATCTGACATTGAAATATTTGTTTTATGATTATTATGAGGCCTAGAATATGAAAATATGCATGTGTTAAAGTTTCATGAAGAAATTCTATAAGTAAGGTGTCCAATTAGAAAATAAGGACTAAATTGAATAAATTGCAAAACTTAGATTCTAGAAGTAATTTGCATGAAATTGCTTTAGATTATTAAGTAGAAGGTCTTAAAGAGAAAATTTCCAAATTTCTAAGTTTTTGGACAAAAATGGGCATGCATGGAAAATTTTGGAAGTTTAGTAAGAAGGGGCATTTTGATAATTTGGTAATAAAATCAATAAAAAGGGAAAATGAAGGCAAAAATCAACCATCTTCTCCCTTGTACCAGTCGAAATTATCAAGCCCTCCATAGCTATGGTTTTCAACATTTTCAAGCTCAATAGTAAGTGACTCCTAGCCCTGTTTTTAATGTTCTTTTTATATTTGAGATCCTTGTAACATGTTCTCTCCAATTCTACGTATATGTTAAGCTAGGGTTCATGTATGCAAAGTGACCCATGTGTGACATGTTTGTTCTTTGATGTTTTATGGGAGAATATAAAAGTTAGATGTGTGTTAAACATCTTCTCCTAAGTGATTTTCATGAAAAGCCCCTAAAAGGACCTTTTTGCAAAAGGTACAAAATATGTATTAGAAATTTGAAATAGAGGAAAATATGGGCTAGTATGAGTTTATAATGCATTCGGATAGGCTTGGGTAACCAAGGAATAGCATGTATATCATTTTACAAGCCTAGGGATTAAATCGTAAATAATGTGAAAGGTTAGGGGCAAAACCGTCATTTTGTTCAGGGGTGAAATTTAGGCTCGAAAAGAATAATGTGAGATATTGATAATTCATTTTTATTGTTATAGACCCCAAGGAATAAATTTCGGAGGCCGATCGAGGAAAACGAAAGGTTTCAGAATAACCAAAACGCGAAACCGACACAAATACCACGTAAGTTTGAATAACTTAAATAAACCCATAATATGCCTAAATGCATGTTTTATGAATGTGTGATAGTTGTATATAATGATGGCATGAAAATCCATAAAATGTGTTAATAATAATGATAAGATGATAAATGTCCCAATTGAAGTTAAAAGGGAAATTCGATGGATAAACCATGGCTTACGTGACTTGAGATCCTGCATATTTTGCAGAAAAGGATTTAGCCCAGACGGGTAATCTGTTGATCTCAAATATTGAAGGGATCTAGCCCAAACGGGTGTTCCTTGAGTGATCAACCTCCCGAAGAATATGTGTGCGTTAAGGATTTAGCCCAGACAGGTAATTTGATTAGGGTCTGAATTTAGCTTGGACTGGTAATTCAAACCTGAGCTTATTAAAGGTGTTTGTGACTATAAGGGATTTATCCTGGACTGGCGGGGATTTAGCCTAGACTGGTAACCCCACCGTAAGATGTGAGGTTAGCGAGAGTGCTTACTTGAGAAGATCACTCTTACGACTTGACGGTAAATGGATAATCCATCAAGATTTCTGAGGTACTCAATGGGATTAACATGAGATATAAAAATGAAAATGTTGGTTGATGAGCTCATCTAAAACAAATTACATGATGAATTATTATGGGACTAACTTGATGCTTGAGTGCATGTAATAGGAGGCTATCCTATATTTATTGGATTGGTTGCTTAACGTGGTTGTATGCTAATTAATCGGTAAGTTTACTTTCCAGTTATTCGGGCTTACTAAGCATGTAAGTGCTCACCCCTCTCTTTTCCTTGTCTTACAGATCTCGAGGACTCGTAGAGATTGGAAGACGGTTGGAGTATTGTCAACACTATCCACTTGTCCTGTTTTGGTATATAGATACTTCTATTTTGTTACAATGGCATGTATAGGTTTTTGGTTACTTGGTGTTATATGTCATTGGTTGGCCTATGTAAAGGCTTAAATGTTAAACTTATTCTTTTTGTGTATGGCCATAAGACATGGCTCATTTCGTTGTAGATTATGACCTACGAACCATGCATGTTTATGTTAAAAATGATTTTGTGATGATTAAATGTGGTATATCATAAATAGGCATCTGTAATGTGGCCAAAACATTTGGAAATGGTTAGGCCATAATTGGAAATGAATTGTAATAATGAGTTCAATGGGATGTAAATCCTTAATACAAAAAGAGGAATATTTGAGTATGTATTTAACCGATGAGATGAGGTTGACATACAATGGATTCATTGATGATAGTCCTTTAGTATATTTAGGTCATGTTAAATGCAATTGGGATTCTTATATGTGAGGAAATGACGAGGGTGACCATTGGCTTAAAATTATAGCCTAAAAAGTGTCCACACGGGTAGACACACGGGCGTGTGTCTATGTAACGCCCCCACGCCCGAGACCGTCGCCGGAGTCGAGTATGAGGTGTTACTAAGCTTAATTTAACATATTTAGAACTTTGGATTATTTATTTCTACATTCGCAGCTTTTAAGCTACTTGCATCACAGTCACAAGAAAAATCATATCTCGAGTTACGAAACTCGAAATAAAGATCCGTAAATTTTCCCTGAATCTAGACTCATATACCTATCTACTAATTTTTTTCTAGAATTTTTTGTTGGGCCAATTAGTACATTTTATTAGTTAAATTTACCCCTGTTTCAGGACTTGACTGGTCTGACCTCTATTTACTACGAACCACATTTCTCTCTGTAAAAAATTCATATGAATATGAGGTTTATTTCTCATGAAACTAGACTCAATAAGGATTCTTATAATATAAAATACACCACCTAATTATATCTTTAAAATTTATGGTGAATTTATAAAGTTGGAACATGGGATTCAGAAACTGCTATGACCCTGTTTCACTAAAATTCAAATATCTTATAACATATAATTCCTTTACTTGTTTCATTTGTTTCATGTGAAACTAGACATAATAAGATTCAATTTGATATGTAGTACATCACCAAATTCAATTTCTATGATTTTTAGTAAATTTTAAAACTCGCGTCAGTTTTGCTGCAGTATCCTGTTTATGGCAAATTTCATCCCTTTTGATGAGTTTTTATACACTAAGTATCTTATTAATTTTCCTTAACATCAAACATAATCTAAACTAACCATTTTCATAATTTATCATTATCAAGCATTTCCTCAACCATTCCATCACCATACCATAAGATCATTTACACAAAATAGGTATATTGCTATACATGCCATACTTAAATTTACAAGCCTTTACCAAAAGTCTTCCGGATAGTGTGACTGAGTCTTCGACCTATCCCGACTCCTGAGCTGGCTTGGCCAATACTACAATGAGTAAGAAGGAGGGAGTAAGCATAAATGCTTAGTAAGTTCATATGCAAATAATAACATAATAAACAGTCATACCAATCAACATTAGCATGCATCACTAAAACACATGTCACATTTCAAATCATTTTTCATCATCTTATTACCTTATCGTGATTGTATCAATACTCAACCCGAGGGTTAAATACATACCTGTTCAAAATATCCATTTCACATCACTTACCAATACGTCTCTTTACATCTCAAATATTCCTCCCTTTGAGTAGAATTTTACTCGTTGAATACATCGGAATATAATTCAGATACATGGATAACTTGCATATAAGTGCCACATATTCAATCAAGCAATCATGTAACCCGCCCATAAGCGAACTCGGACTCAACTCAACGAGCTCGGACGTTCGCATCCATAAGTGAACTCAGACTCAACTCAACGAGTTCGGACAGTCGCATCCATAAATGAACTCGGACTCAACTCAACGAGTTCGGATGCTCAACCATCCTAGTGACATGTCACTTGAATCCTAATCTATTCCTAAGGTTCAAACGGGCTTTTTCCTTGAACACTTATCCTTGCCGTCTTCCGTAGAATGCCGAAATCAATACTCGGTAACAATTATATTTAACAAGTAGCTCGCATAATTTACATATTATTTGAAATTAACCACAAAGCATACATTTCATAATTAAATTCAGCATAGCATATAATTAACATCAATAACTTAAAAATAACAATTATGCTACTTTATTTACACATGAACTTACCTTGGTACCAAAATACAAGGATTTTGCAATCTAGTCCACAATCTTTTCTTTTCCTCGATTGAGGTCGATTCCACGTCTTTCTTGATCTAAAATAACACATTTAGCTTATTTAATACTCACATTATCAAATTAATTCTTAACTCAAATTTTGGCAAAATTACAATTTTACCCCTAAACTTTTGCATATTTACATTTTTGCCCCTAGGCTCGGGATTAAACTTTATTCCTTATTCTTATGTTTTACAAAATGCTGATCACTTTTCTCTTCTATGGCAATATCAAATTCTCACTCTAACATGTACTTGTGACTATTAGGTATTTTTACCGATTAAGCCCTTTTACTCGTTTTTGCTTAAAATCGAGTAGTACAAGTTGTCTAACATAATTTAAAACTTCATATTCTATTATAAAACATCAAAATACACAAATTTCACCTATGGGTATTTTTTCAAATATAAACCCTAGGTTAAATTATTGCTAACATAAGCTTTATCGAGTTACCAAGATCTCAAAAACGTAAAAATCATTAAAAACGGGGCTTGGAATCACTTACTATGGAGCTTGGAAGCTTTAAACAAACCCTAGCTATGGAGAACCCTTGAAATTTCGGCCTAATGAAGAAGATGGACAAAAATTGGCTTTTAATTTTGTTTTTAATTCATTTTAATAACTAAATGACCAAAATACCCTTACTACTAAACTTTCCAAAAATTCCTTCCATGTCCTAATTTTGTCCATGAACTTAAAATTGGTAAAATTGTTATTTAAGACCTCCTAATTAATATTTCAAAGTAATTTCATACTAAAAACTTCTAGAATGCAAATTTTGCAACTTATTCAATTTAGTCCCTAACTTTAAATTAAACTCGTTATGCCCAAAATTTCTTCACGAAATCTTCACACAATTATGCATTCATATCATAAACCTCAAAATAATTATAAAATAATTATTTCTATCTCGGATTTGTGGTCACAAAACCACTATTCCGATTAGGCCCTAATTCGGGATATTACAGTCTAGGCCGTATGTGACACATGGTCAGCCCCATGGGCGTGTGGTACGACCGTGTGTCCCCTGTACCTAAATTTGTTTAGTCAAAATGCATGGTAGTAAACACATGGGAAGAGACACGGCCATGTGTCTCAACCGTGTGGAGGGCACGGCCTAGCACACAGGTGTGTGTCTTGGCCATGTGCCCCTAAATACATACTGACGTCATAAACAGAATGTCCAGGTTTTTGGATACGGGCGATCACACGGGGGTGTCTAGGTCAAGTGAAAGACACGGGCCAGGGACACGGTTGTGTGCTTGGCCATGTGAAAACCCCTGTAGGTTCGAAATAGAAAATAAATTCAAATAATTCCACACGGGTTAGGGACACGAGCGTGTGCATTGTGTCCACACAAGCGTGTGAGTCTTAACCTAGAAAATTTTCTTAGGTTCTCAGTTTAGTCCCAGACCATTCTCAATGTATGTTTTAGGTCTTGTAGGCCCATAATAGGGACACTAAGATGTTGTTTGATCGGTTTTACTTTGAAAACAAAATTTTATAACTTGTGTTTTTGGAAAATGTCTGAGTACGTATCTGGTAACAGCTCGTACCTCGTCCTGGTGTAGGGCATGGGTAAGGAGTGTTACATTTAGTGGTATCAGAGCTACGATTTTGTCGGTTTTAGGACTACTGTAGGGTGTATCGAGTTTAGCTAAACATGTCATTATACGAACGTTGATAGTGTGACATCTCCTAACTGTTTAATTATCTTTGAATATAGTAAATTTCATCCAATCAAGCACAAGATGAGTTCGAAGGAGCCGATAACCATGCTCGAGCTTCCGTACAACGAGTTGTTTCTAGTAGTAGTAGAAGGCCTATGTCTGAAGGCCGAGAAGAGGCCAGAGCTGCCTTATTTGACATGATGGATGATTGGTTTGGGGATTATTTGAGAAATTGCCCCAACATACCACGACCTCCCCCGCCCCCTAATCGACCTGATAAGGAAGTACCATGAGGTATGGCACCTGTAAGAATTGGTAAAGCCCCGGTGGATAAGCTTAGGAAGTATGGGGTTGAAGAATTTAGAGCTAAGATTTATGATGATGCTGAACGAGTTGAGTTCTGGCTCGAGAACACTACATGAGTATTGGACGAGTTATCATGTACGCCTGAGGAGTGTTTAAAGTGTGCTGTATGTAATAGCCTAAAATTGGGTCTAGTTGGAACAGAGGTTTCGGGACCACAAAATCTGAGATAGAAATAATTATTTTATGATTATTTTGAGGTCTATGATATGATTACATGATTGTGTGAAAATTTCGTGAAGAAATTCTATGCATAAAATGCTCAATTTGAAGTTAGGGACTAAATTGAATAAGTTGCAAAACTTGCATTCTAGAAGTTTCTAGTATGAAATTGCTTTGAAATATTAATTAGGAGGTCTTAAATAGAAATTTGACCAATTTCTAAGTGATGGACAAAAATTGGACATGGATGGAATTTTTGAAAGTTTAGTAAGGAAGGACATTTTGGTCATTTGGTAATTAAAAGAAATAAAAAGGGAAAATAAAGCAAAAATTGACTCATCTTTTTCATGGAGGCCGAAATTAGCATGGGGGAAGCCATGGCTAGGGTTTTCAAGCTTTCCAAGCTCAATAGTAAGTCCCTTCTAACCCTGTTTTTCAAGTTCTTTACGTTTTTGAAATCCCGGTAATTTGATTAAGCTTATTCTAGCAATAATTTAAGCTAGGGTTCATATTTGGAAAAATACCCATAGGTGAAATGTGTTTATTTTGATGTTTTATGATAGAATATGAGGTTTTAAATTATGTTAGACAACTTATGCTACTCGGTTTTGAGTGAAAACGAGTAAAAGGGCTTAATCGGTAAAAATACTTAATAATCGGTAAAAATACCTAATAGTCATAAGTATATGTTAGAGTGAGAATTTGATGTTGCCATAGAAGGGAAAAGTGATTAGCATGTCATAAAACATAAGAATAAGGGATGAAGTTTAATTCCCGAGCCTAGGGGCAAAAGTGTAAATATGCAAAAGTTTAGGGGCAAAATTGTAATTTTTCCAAAGGTTGAGTTAAGGACTGTTTTGAATATTAAATTAATTAAATAAGTAAAATATGATGTTTTAGATCCCGGAAAATGAGATTTGAACTTAGAATGAGAGAAAAATCAAAAATTGGGAAAGTTGGTAAAATGGCTATTTTAGTATCGAGGTAAGTTCATATGTATAATAAGCATTAATTTATGCATGTTTCAATGTAAAATTGATATATTCATTATGATTTCCGAGGTGTTGAAAGTATGTAAGTTGGTATGATAATAATACAACAATAATGTTGTAATTTATATTTGAAAATTAAATTTAGTGAATTAATTGAATTATGTTAAATTAAATGTTTATGGTGCCCAGTTTATGAATTGATTTAAAAATATGTCTATGGTACATGAAGTGCATTGAATTATCATACATAAATGTGATTTCTATGATTATGGATATTATGGGAAATTGTAAGTTCATATGATTTTTAATTAAGGCAATGTGTAATTTAATGTTATTGCCTTGATATTAAATGAGATGTAAGTTTATATGTAAGTAATACATCAATATTACTTGTATTATGATATTTTATAATAATATTGGAAATATGTTTATGGATAATTACTTGATTGATGAAATTATTGGAAAAGAGAGAGAAATATCGGTTGAACCTTCGAAAAGATTGGATGATACAGATAGTATGTAGATAGGTCACAAATATGGTGCTGAGTGCACATCATGTGTACAAGAGAGCTACAAGACATTATGATGTAGCTAGGTCGCATGGGTGATACTATGTGTACACCATGTAGACAAGAAAGGTACGGGATATATGTAGCTAGGTCGCATGCGTGGTTCCAGGTGAAGGACACCATGTAGACAAGAGAGCTACGAGATAAATTGGCTAGGTCACATGGGTGGTACTAAGCGTTCACCATGTGTACAAGAGAGCTGAACTATATGATGGGTGGAGCTATGTGCTGAAACCACCAAGTATCGAGGATTGATCCGAAGTGTTCAACGAGAGACTCTCTATGTATTGCTTTGTGAGTTTTGTGATAAATAAGTGTAGGAACTTGATTATGTGAATGATGTGTTCATTAAGTGACCAGGATGTGGTGAGGTTATAAACAAGTAAGTTCTACATGAGGATGATTTTATGGTGACCTTGTGATCATGGGCCTATACTTGTGATGAATGAAATGTGGTGAAAATGATTTGTGATATGTATGTTAAAATGAGGTTAATATAAAGAAAGTGTGAAAGAGTGAATTAGCAATAAAATTGTTTTGGACAGTAGCAGTGACGTGATTTTGAAAAATCACCAAAAATAGTAGAAATTTAATCAGAGACTAAATGAGATATAAAAATAAATCTTAATGAGTCTATTTTCATATAAAAGAAACGGAGCAAGAAAAGGAGTTCTATATTTTGAGATATTTATGTCTTTTTGAGACTGGTTCAGAATGATTACGTGATCCCCTGTTCTGACTTTGGAAAATCACAAAAATTTGGATAAAAATAATTAGAGGCTTAAACTTATATTTTTAAAGTTCCTAATGAGTCTATTTTAAAGATAAATCAACAAGAACATTATCCGAGTTCTGTACTGTGAGATAATTAATTTTTAGTGAAGAGAGGTTAGAACTGTCAGAAAGTGAAACAGGGGAAATTTTAATGAATAAACTGTACTAATTGGCTAAACCAAAAATTATGAAAATTTTACGGTGGAAAATATGTGTGAGTCTAATTTTAGGGGAAATTTACAGATCTTAATTTGGAGCTCTGTAGCTCGAATTATAAATAAGTAAGTGACTATGACTCGTGTGGACAGTTTGATGTGAGCATTTATTAGTAAATTGTGAAATCGTACTTACAAGAATGCTATATACATTAAGGATGTGGAATGGAGAGGAGGAAGAGGAAAATAAATATATGTGGAATACATGGAAACTATGGTATATGAAATATTGATATAATGAAATAAATGATATGTGTTTATAAGAAAAGAGAAAGAGAATGATATGTATCATGACATGTATATATATAACTAGTCTCAATGTAATGCTTGTTGGGTATGGAGTTGAATTGAAATGTTTCAGGCAAACATGTTATTTTGCACATCTGAATTGTGGTATTTTATAAAGATATGATCTAGTTTTAAATATGAATGCTTGATGATTAAGCTGAAGATATTTGGTAAGATGATAATCTTTGTATAAATGTATAAGTGGTACTATAATAAACAAGGTAAAATGAGTATGAGAGACACATGTATGATGACATACAAATGCTATGTTTGTGGTTTAATTGAGAATATTTAATCATTAAATGAATACCATGTTATATGCTTTTGATTTTGTATAAGTGTGTAAGAGATTAAGATTGACCAAAGCTTGGAAAATAGCCTAGGTATATTCCACACAGGCAGAGACATGACCATGTGTCTCAGCCGTGTATGGAACACGACTTTGGGACACGGGCGTGTGGAGCCTTAAAGCATGAAATTTTCAAGATTTTCGTAAGTTCTCGGTTTAGTCCCGAACCCTTTCTAAAGTATGTTTTGGGCTTCGTAGACTCAAATAAGGGACTATGTGTAAGTGAATGAATGTTTTGAAATATGAATGAAATTTTACGGCCCGTATTTTAGTTTAATGTTTGTATGTTTGTCCAGTAACGCCTTGTACCTTATCCCAGCCTTAGGTATGGGTAAGGGGTGTTACATTGTATCTCTTTTAAAGGATACTGCATACCACTTGTGGAAGACTGTATCTTCAGTGGTACCAAAGGAAAACATCACTTGGGAGTTTTTCCAAGTGGAGTTTAAGAAGAAATACATCAGTCAAAGGTTCTTAGACTCGAAGCGAAAGGAGTTCCTGGAACTCAAACACGGAAATAAGACTGTATCAGAATACGAAAGGGAATTCGTAAGACTAAGTCAGTATGCAACTGAATGGGTTAAAATAGAGTCAGAAATGCATTAGCTGTTAATTGGGATCCTTGAGATTCGAGAGCTTGTTGCATTAGCTGATCGGGCCAAGAAGGCCGATGAGCTCAATAATGAAAGGAAGCAAGCTAAGATAGAAGCTCGAATTTTAGGCAAGAGGTCCAGTGGTAAGACAGTCTCATTTCCCACTAAGAAATCAATGAGCCAACATGAACGTTCCACTACATCGGTAGGGTATTAGGGTAGAGCGAGAAGCTCCAAACAACGTAACCAAAAGTCTTCCTCCCCGATGGTGACTAGCATGGGGACTGTAGATGACCAAAACCCGAAGTGTAAAAGCTGTAATAAATTCCACTTTGGAGAGTGCCAAATGAAGAGCGGTGCATGCTATAGATGTGGTTCTCTTGACCACTTCCTTAGAGGCTGCCCAAAGTGAATCGATAAAGAGGTGGAATTAGCCCCGAAGTTGAGTGCTCTTATTTCACGTGGTAGACCTCCAAGATATCCTGGAAGTGTTAGTGGCAGTCGAGTTGCAGCCAAAGACACTACAAAATTAGAGGCTCGAACCTCGGTAAGAACATATGCAATACGCGCTCGAGATGTAACACCCCGAACCCGAGACCGTCACCGGAGTCGAACACGAGGTGTTAACAGACTTTAAACCACTTATAAAAAAATTTCCCAGACACTGCCAATCTGCGTACTAGTCGCTTAAAAAAATCATATCTTGAGTTCAGAAACTCAGAATCCAGTTCCGTAAATTTTCCATGAAACTAGACTTATATGACCATCTACATATTTTTTTCCAGAATTTTTGGTTGGGCCAATTAGTACAGTTTATTAGTAAAAGTCTCCCATGTTACAGGGATCGACTACACTGATCTTTGCGCATTACGACTTGGATATCTCCCTGTAAAGGGCTTCAATACTGATGTCATTTGTTTCTATAGAAACTAGACTCAAAGAGGAATCTATACATATATGGCATGACTCCTAATTATCTTCGGTTAATTTATAATGAATTTCCAAAGTTGAAACAGGGAATCCAGAAACCGTTCTGGCCCTGTCTTACGAGAACCTGAATATCTCTTAACATACTGTCCATATGATCGTTTCGTTACTTTCCTATGAAAATAGATTCATCAAGGTTCGTTTACATGATTTATTCACTATTTAATTCCCTTCCTACTATTTTTAGTGATTTTCCAAATCTACATCACTGCTGCTGTCAGCATCTGCCTTTAAGGTAGACTTTACCTATTTCATAGTTTCCATGATTCAACTAGCCCTTTTAGCATAAATAGCACAAATTATGATAGTGATTAACCATTCCCATGGCCAATCCTTGTTAAGCATATCCACACCTCTCAATAACCATATCCATACCAAATGATTATAACATTATACTCAAACATATATAAGCCATTTTCGCATGGCTATCCAAAATTATACAAGTCCAAAGGGTCCATGACCCACAACAAAAAGGGTAGTCCTATACATGCCATTTCGAAGTTCAACCAAAATTGTACCAAAAGGGGGGGCTTTGATAGTGTGGGCGACTTCGACTTCAAAATCCCGAGTCCGATAGCTGGAGAACCAAAATCTATAAAACAGAGAATCAAGGAGACGGAGTAAGCAATTTATGCTTAGTAAGTTTTGAGCAAGGGATTCCAGCACAACAAAAGTATAGCATTCATGTAGCTAAACGGATAATTTCATATGCACAAATTTTCAATATCATACTTACTTCACATTACCAACCCTTTTATTCATACACAAAGATCAACTTAGCCAAAGGCCGGTAGCTCATTTATCAACTGAGCGAATACTTATTTGTAAGGGCTCAACTAATTCAAAGCACATACGAAACATACCTTAATGTTGGGATGTTTCAAGCGTATTAGCTGAAATTTTTACAGCAAGATCATTCATTCCCAAATCACGTACCTTCGGAATTTAACCGGGTATAGCTACTCGTTCAAATGCCTTCGGGACATAGCCCGGTTATAGTAACTCACACAAATGCCTTCGGGACTTAACCCAGATTTAGTAACTCGCACAAATGCCTTCGGGACTTAACCCGGATTTAGTAACTCGCACAAATGCCTTCGGATCTTAGTCCGGATTTAGTAACTCGTACAAATGCCTTCGGATCTTAGTCCGGATATGGTCACCTAGCACAAAGCCTTCGGGACTTAGCCTGGACATCATTCAAATAACCATGCACATTTAACAACAAATCATGGCACATTCGTATTTCATTTTCGTTAGCAAAACTCAAACACAAGACTCTTATCATTCTTGCAATTTCGGCTCAATAGCCACACACAAAGAGCATGATTTTGATTTGCATAAAACATGATCTAATCAAATCATAATTTAAGCTCTTTTACTCAAGAACTTACCTCGGATGTTGTCGAACGATTCCGATAGCTATTCGACCACTTTTTCCTTCCCTTTATCGGATTTAGTTCCCCTTTGCTCTTGAGCTTAATTAAACAAATAAATTGATTTAATCATTTGAGTATCGAAAAGAGGAACACAAGGCACTTAGCCCATATTTATACATTAGACATTAAAGTCACATATGTACGGAATCATGAATCAAACTCAATATTTTGGCTAATTTTCCCCCTTGGCTGAATTTTCTAAGCCAAGACAAAAGCATCAATATGCTTGCCTCTGACCGAATACATGCAACACCAATCTCCTTCCTATGGCCGAATATGCATGTCTATGTTGGGGCCGATTGTAACACTTAATACATTCTACAAGTATGGTCACTTGTATTGACTAAACACCATTTTGTTTCAAGTTCAAAACTTGGCTAATACACACATATATACACTAGTAAAGCATCCTCTCCCTTTCCATCAATTTAACACATGCATTACTCATTAATATACAAAAATTATATTCGGCCTTAGCACACAACTTGCTAGCCGATTCTTCTCCATCTAGCAACCAATGCACATATGTGCTCACTCAAAAATGCTAAAAAGAAGATTCAAGAATCATCAATCCACCATCACATGCATCATTAACAAGCTTCATATTTAGCATGCAATGGCATTAACACAAAATCCACCTAGGCCGAATATCATCCCCATGACATAGCAAAGATTTGAACCATGGGCTAATTAGAACTCAAGCTAGCAACTAAAAACATGCATGAATCTCATGGCACAACCTCAAACATACCTTGATCTAGATACAAGTATGGCCAAACCTCCTCCTAATCCTCTTCCAAACCAAACATGAAGCAAGAACTCCTTCCTCCTTCCTTAGAATTTTTGGCCAAAAGAAGATGAAAAAGGATGAACAAAATTTTTCTTTTCTTTTCTTTTACTCACGGCAATGGGGGGGCATGGATGAGACCATTCTTTTTTTTTTCATCACTCCTCCCTTTCATTATTTAATTACCATGCTCATTATTTTATTGTTTCCACCCATGATGCACCAACACAACATGTCTATGACATGTCTTGCCCATCACACTTGGTCTACCATACTTGTCATGGCCGGCCACTACTAATTAGGGGGGGAATTTGACATGCAAGTCCCCCCTTTTTATTTCATGCACTAATAGGTCCTTATGCTTCGACCTATCACATTTCAAAATTTTCTCACATAAGTCCTATTTACTAAAATTCACATGCAATCGACTAAATCGAAGCTTGAAATTTTCACACATTCATAATTACATATTCTAGACCATAAATATCACATTCGAACATTTCGGTGACTCGGTTTAGCGGTCCCGAAACCACTTCCCGACTAGGGTCAATTTTGGGCTGTCACAACTCTCCCCCACTTAAGAAATTTTCGTCCCCGAAATCTTACCGGTAAATAGGTTTGGGTATCATTCTTTCATCGAGCTCTCGGTTTCCCAAGTAGCTTCCTCGATCCCGTGTTTGAGCCATAACACCTTAACTAACGGAACCCTTTTGTTTCGCAACTCTTTCACTTCACGAGCTAGGATACGAATCGGTTCTTCTTCATAACTCAAGTCAGATTGAATTTCAACTTCTGAGGGATTAATCACATGTGACGGATCGGATCTATAACGTCGAAGCATCGAAACATGAAAGACATCGTGAATCTTTTCAAGTTCAGGGGGCAAAATCAATCTATACGCAACCGGACCAACTCGTTCGGAGATTTCGTACGGCCCAATGAATCTCGGGCTCAACTTGCCCTTACGGCCAAATCTGAGTACGTTTTTCCAAGGCGAAACTTTAAGAAACACTTTATCTCCCACCTGATATTCAATGTCTTTTCGTTTCAAATCCGCATACGATTTTTGACGATCTGTGGCTCCCTTCAGACTTTCACGGATTACCTTTACTTTCTGTTCGGCATCTTTAATCAAATCAACTCCGAAAATTTTACTTTCACCGAGCTCGATCCAAAACAATGGTGTACGGCATTTACGACCGTACAAAGCCTCGTAAGGTGCCATCTTAATACTTGATTGAAAACTATTGTTGTAAGCGAATTCAATCAAAGGTAAATACCGTTCCCATGAACTACTGAACTCGAGGATGCAACATCTCAACATATCTTCAAGTATCTGAATTATCCGCTCGGATTGACCCTCGGTTTGGGGGTGAAAAGCAGTGCTAAAATGCAGCTTGGTACCCAAAGCTTCTTGCAATTTCTTCCAAAATCGTGAGGTGAATCTCGGATCTCTATCCGACACGATAGAAATAGGTACCCCGTGTAATCTCACAATCTGAGAAACGTACAATTCAGCTAGTTTATCCAATGAAAAATCCGTACGCACGGGGATAAAGTGAGCCGACTTAGTCAGTCTATCGACAACAACCCAAATCGCATCTTTCTTACTTGCTGACAATGGCAGTCCGGACACAAAGTCCATTGTGACTCGATCCCATTTCCACTCGGGTATCATGATCGGCTGAAGTAATCCTTAAGGCACTTGATGTTCTGCTTTCACTTGTTGACATATTAAACATTCCAAAACAAAGTCGGAGATGTCTCGTTTCATACCATGCCACCAAAACCGACGTTTCAAATCGTTGTACATTTTCGTACTCCCCGGGTGAATTGACATTCGGCTACAATGGGCTTCGTTCAGAATCATCGAAATGAGTTCCGAATTCCTTGGAACACACAAACGACTTTTGAACCTCAAACAATCATCATCATCAATTTGAAACTCCGATTCCTTGTTCGGAACACACTCAGCCCGTTTTGCAACCAATTCATCATCAACTTTCTGGGCCTCACGAATTTGATGAATCAATAATAGTTTGGCTTTTAATTCAGCTACTAACACATTTTCGGGTAGAACAGACAAGTGCACATTCATCGCTCGTAAAGCAAACAATGATTTCTGGCTTAAGGCGTCCGCAACCACATTAGCCTTTCCCGGGTGGTAATCAATGACAAGCTCGTAATCTTTCAACAAATCAAGCCAACATCTTTGTCGCATATTTAAGTCTCTTTGAGTCATCAAATATTTGAGACTTTTGTGATCCGAAAATACATGGCACTTTTCACCAAATGAGTAATGTCGCCATATTTTTAAAGCAAATACGATGGCAGCTAGTTCAAGATCATGGGTCGGATAATTTTTCTCATGTGGCTTTAATTGTCTCGACGCATAGGCCACCACTCGACCTTCTTGCATCAATACGCAACCCCTTGGCCCATTTCAGATACAATATGCAATAGCAGGAAATTAGAATCCTACCCACCAGCCTCTACATACCATCTCCGTCCATCCCTACACACCATGTGGGGATTAAATCAATCCACCCATCCCTACACACCATGTTGTACCGAAATGCGGCACATAATCAGAAATTTGCAGCAGAGCTGCAAGATGACAGGCTCAATAGTCTTTCAAACACTTCCTCCAAATAATAATAACCCACCCCGATGCAATGCAACATACAAAAGATGTCATGCTATTATGCAGTTACAATACATACATCCAGATATCATAATTCATGCTCGATACAGAAATTAGAGAGACAAATCACTCATATAGGGGTGTAAGTAGGGCTTACCGACCCTTCAGTAGGTCTACCGTCGACTTGGGAGACACGTGCAACCTTAGATAACTTTTCAGAGAAATGGGTTCACACGCCATGTGGCATGCTCGTGTGGGCCCACACGCCCTTGTGGCCCACTCGGCCGAAATTGGCCTTGACCACATGACCCATTTTTAATGTAACCTATGCTAGCTAAATATTCATATATGTTTTCACTATTTACTAATGTGTTCCTTCAAAGCTGTCTACTTGAGTCATTGTTACTAAATTATTTATATCTTGAGTTACAGAATTCCAAATTAATATCCGCTTGATGTTTTTGAAACTAGACTCAAATACCTTTCTAGCATAAAATTTTTATAATTTATAGTTTATCAAATAAGTACATTAAAATCTTGAAATTTATCCCAATTCTGTTGTTTGACAGCTTCAACCTTTCCTTACTAAACATTATTTATCTCTTAGTATGGAATTTGGATGATGTTTCGTTTGTTTCTCTTGAAAATAGAATCATTAAAATTTAAAAATATAAATTTAAGCCCCTAATAATTGTTTTACAACTTTTGATGATTTTCCAAAGTCAGAATAGGGGAACCCGAAACCATTCTGACATTGTCTCACAAAATTCATTATATCTCATAACTTATAATTTCATTGCTGACACTATTTCTTCCATGAAAAACTAGGCTCAATAAACTTTAATTCCATATTTTATTCAACATTTAAATCAATTTCCACTATTTTTGATGATTTTTCAAAGTTAGACTACTGCTGTTGTCCAAACTATTTTAGTGCAGAATGTTGATTTCCAAGTTTATAACACCCTTATTTCCTTTCTCTACAATTTTTCGCTATCATTTTCTCTTATTTCTCTTATTTCTCAATGGCAAGAAATTTTAGCTTTTCGTCAAATCCCATTTTCTACATTTTGGATACACACCTATATCATTTTTACTACTTCCGTAATCCCGAGATCACCAAAAAACTATAATCGACAATCCCAACTTTAGAATCGGTCTTAAACTAAGATTAAACTGTATTAACGTACCAAAAGGTCTAAGCTTATCTGCTAAACACTTAGCTTCTAACTTCGCACAATTCCACCACTACTTAACACGAAGGAGATAGCAACAAAAATGATTCGCTGCTGTAAAGATAACCATTCCTCATTAATGAAGAGTTCAACAAAGTTAAGAACAAATTCAAAGCCAAAACTACTCACCCAAACAACACAAGAAAATGCATACCTTATACGCTTACCAAACGATCACCGCTTCAAGTCAAATTGACGAATGTTAATTCTAGCCTCACGATCGACTCATAAACAGTCAGCAAAACACCCCTTAATCCCTTATCCAAAATAACATTCAAGTTTAGCAAAACAAAAACTTATCATACAACACAATTGCACGCTTGCACAAAGGGTAAAAGATGAAGAAAGACAACAAAAAGGGAAAGGGAATTCAAAGGAAATTTGGTAGTAAGGATTTATTATTTAGAAAAAAGAGGAAAACTAAAAATTGAGAGTGGGGGAGAAGAGAGAAAATGTCAGAAAAGTGGCAAAGAGTCTGAAATTTGAAAAAAAAAACCTAAACAAAAAGGTAATGCTAAAAATTTGGTAACTCATGTCCTTAATTCTCTCCCTAACCTCCTACAACAACTCCACTACTCGAAGTTTCAATTTGACTAGCACTCCACCACGCCACACGACCAAGCAATAAAAATAATTCCCTTGCTCGTGCAGGGACTTGAACTCCAGACTACCCACCTACCAACACACACCTTAGCCACCAGACCAGCAGGCCCATTCTGATATATTTTTACCAAATTTTAAGTATAAGCCTACTGACTAGAGATAGGGCTTTATTCATAAAAATACTAAAATTTGCCTAAGTCAAGGCTTGAACTTGGGACCTCATACACACACCTAAAACACTTAACCACTGAAGTAGACAGATATTTGTGTCATATTTTTACAAAACTAAAAATATACATTTTTGGGGCGTTACAAAATGATCTTGTAAGCCACATCTGAAACAAGCCCGATCATTCATTCTACATTCACTAGGATGCCGTCTATCGCATCGTTGACATTCAGTTCTATTATTTCTCACACTGCCAACACTCGATACTGATGTAGCTTGAGCTTTAGAACTTGAGTATTGTTTTTGTAACAGCCCAAAATTGACCCTAGTCGGGAAGTGGTTTCGGGACCACAAAACCGAGTCATAAAAATAATTAATTTCCATATTCTATGCTTATTATGTGTGTACATGAGTATGTGGAAGTTTCATTCTCCAATTTTTCCAATTGTATGAGAAATTATTAAATAGGGATCGATATGAGACATGGTGAAAATATGATAGGCTAATTTAAAATGGTCTATTAATGCATGTTGTGAAAATGATGGGTTTGCATGTCAAATTACCCAAAATTTGAGCTAGTGGTTGGCCATGCTATGGGTGGAAACATGTTGGGAACATGTTGGCCTAGTGAGGTATGTAGGAAAAAATAAAATAAGGAGTATGGGTAATAAAGAAAGGAAAAACAAAAAAATGAGTGGTTGTTTCCCCCCCATTGCCGTGAGCTAAAGAAAGGAAAAGAAAAACTTGTTCATCCTTTTTCATCCTCTTTTGACCGAAAATTCTAAGGGAGGAGGAAGGAGTTCTTGCTTCATGTTTGGTTTGGAAGAGAATTAGGAGGAAGTTTGGCCATGCATGTAACTAGATTGAGGTATGTTTGATATTATTCTTTGAGATTCATGTATATTTTAAGTTGTAAGTTTGAAATCTACCTAGCCATGGTTCAAACTTTGTTAAATGATGGAGATGATATTCGGCCATGCATGTTACATTCTTGGTTGGTATTTTGATGTTTGATGTTGTGGTGATGAGGCATGAAGATGAGTTAAGATTCGGCCTAGGTGGAGTTTGTGTTAATGCCATTGCATGCTAAATATGAAGCTTGTTAATGATGCATGTGATGGTGGATTGATGATTCTTGAATCTCTTTTTTTTAGCATTTTTGAGTGAGCACATATGTGCATTGGTTGCTAGATGGGGAAGAATCGGCTAGCAAGTTGTGTGCTAAGGCCGAATATAATTTTTGTAGGTTAATGAGTAATGCATGTGCTAAATTGATGGAAAGGGAGAGGATGCTTTACTAGTGTATAAATGATATAAAGATTTTAGAAATTATTTTTGCTTAGGTGTATGTATGATTAGGTATATTCGGCCATATGAGTAAATATATAGATGATGTTAAATTTGATATGTATAATGGGCCATATAGGGTACACATTGTGATATTAACTTTGATTCTCCATAATTGATCAAGTGGGTGATTAGTAAGGGTGATTGCCGAATATACTAACATACATATGCATGTGTCATTGGATTGTAAATATTTAGCAAGGCGGTTAAACTAGTTGATTTATTGATTAAGCTCAAGGAGTTAAAGGAGGAGAATCGAGCAAAGGCAAAGAAAAGATCATCGAGTAGCCGAGTTGGAACCATCTTACCCAACACAAGTAAGTCATTAAGCATATCTTTGGTATTGATTAAAGGATCGTAATACCTACACCATTGTGTTTAATGAGATGAAATGTATACAAATGAATATGTAAGTAGAGATGAAATTTGTCGAATGTAAAAAGGAAGTGAAGCCTATTGAGTGGCTGGTTTTCGGCACTAAGTGTGCGGGCAATAAGTGTTCACGGTCATGAGATTGGCACTAAGTGTGCGGGTTTAAATTGTACAGCACTAAGTGTGCGAGTTTAAAGTACATGGCACTAAGTGTGCGTGGTTGATTATTAAGCACTATGTGTGCGAACCCAATATATATTTTCTATAAATTATTTACATTAAAGGTGCGACCTTACCGAGTCGATTTTGGACAGCGGAAAAGGTAAGTGTGCGAACTTGAAATGCATGGCACTAAGTGTGTGAGTTTAAAGTGCATGGCACTAAGTGTGCGCGGTTGATTATTAAGCACTATGTGTGCGAACCCAATATATATTTTCTATAAATTATTTACATGAAGGGTGCGACTTTACCGAGTCAATTTTGGACAGCGGAAAAGGTAAGTACCTTGAGTTCATGGCTAATAGGCGCTATGTTTATATTTGGAGTTGAGCTTGGTAAGTTTTGAACCTATGTGACGATTATAGTTGAAGTCACGTACATAAGGTTCATTGTGGAATAGGTGAAAGTTCGTTTAATTGTATGATTATAACGAAAATAAAATGATGTATGAAAGGCCAATGTAGGACTTGGTATGAGATTGAACCATAGGGTTTAAGGAACTATGGTATAGTTTGGTATGGATGGAGTACTTAACCTCATTTCATTGTTTCCTGTTGTGATAATTTTATTAATGGATGGTTGTGGAATGCTTATGGCTTACTGAGTTATATACTCATTCGGTGTTTGCTTGTCACCTATTCTAGGTTTCTTGGACTCGTCACTTTTTGCGTGATCGTGCCGTCGTCGAAGTCATCACACCGGCTAGCAAGTTTTGGTACTTTCTTCTTAGTCGGCTTAGGAGAACATTTCGGCATGTATAGGCTATTATGTTGTGTTTGAACTTTGGTATGTAAACTTTTAGCCATGCGAAAATGGCATAAATGTTCGGTTGGGTTTGGTTTCATAACGTTAGGTCGTAAATCTTGATAATTCGACCTTTTTATGCCATATGTCATGGTTGATTATTTTGGTGTTAAAATTCATGATATGGCAATAGTGTAGTAGGGGGATGTTTGACAATGATTAGCCTTTGGCATGGCTAGTCATGATCATAATTTGTGATATGTATGACGAATTACTAGTTAGATCAAGGAGAAATCACGAAATGGGCATAGTTGCTTTCGTAACAGATGCTGGCAGCAGCAGTGACGTGAGATTGAAAAATCACTAAAAATAGTAGGAGTGGAATAAATTGATGAATAAATTATGTATTCGAAGCTCGATGAGTCTATTTTCATATAGAAGCAACTAAAAGATCATATGGACAGTATGTTAAGAGATATTCAGGTTCTCGTGAGACAGGGCCAGAACGGTTTCTGGATTCCCTGTTCCGACTTTGGAAATTCATTATAAATTAACCAGAGACAATTAGGAGTCATACCATATATGGATAGATTCCTCTCTGAGTCTAGTTTCTATAGAAACAAACGACATCAGTATTGAAGCGTTGTGCAGGGAGATATCCAGGTCGTAATGCGCAAAGGTCAGTGTAGTCGATCCCTGTAACATGGGAGACTTTGACTAATAAACTGTACTAATTGGCCCGACCGAAAATTCTAGAAAAAAATATGTAGATGGGCATATGAGTATAGTTTCAGGAAAAAATCACGAAACTGATTTTCGAGTTGTGAAACTCAAGATATGATTTTTAAAGCGACTAGTACGCAGATTGGCAGTGTCTGAGAAATATTTTTATAAATAGTTTAAAGTCTGTTAACATCTCGTGTTCGACTCCGGTGTCGGTCTCGGGTTCGGGGTGTTACATTTGATTGGTATCAGAGCCAGGTTTAGCCGGTTCTAGGACTACCATAGCACGTATGAGTCTAGCTATACATGCCAAATGTTAATGTTTAACTGTGTGATGACTTCTGACGGTTAAAATTTATGCTTTGATTAGTAAATGGATCCCGGTGTAGAGAGAACCTTGGCGGATGACATTGAAAGTGTAGCGGCTGCTCCTGCACAAGGGACACCGCCTGTTGAACCTCAGTCATCTGCGAATAATCAAGGTGAGGGGGCTAAACAAGCCTTCTTTACCATGATGAATGAGTGGGTCGCGCAGTATGCCCGAACCAATCCGGCTGTCCAACAATTCTCGAATTTGAATAATCCACCCCTGGAGCCAGTAATGCCATCACTTACTGATCCTGTGAGGCTGAGTAAGCCACCTGTAGACTTGATTAGGAAGCGCGGGGCTGAGGAGTTCAGGGCCATAGTTACTGATGATGCTGAAAGGGCCGAGTTCTGGCTTGATAACACCATTCGGGTGTTTGATGAACTGTCATGCACACCCGATGAATGTCTAAAGTGTGCTATATCCTTGTTGCGGGACTCAGCCTACTATTGGTGGAGGACCCTGATTTCCATAGTCCCAAACGAACGAGTAACTTGGGACTTCTTTCAGACGGAATTTCGAAAGAAATATATTAGTCAACGGTTCATTGATCAAAAGCGTAAGGAATTCTTGGAACTCAAGCAAGGCCGTATGACAGTATCTGAATACGAACATGAATTCGTAAGACTCAGTAGGTATGCCCGGGAGTGTGTAGCTGATGAGGTTGCTATGTGCAAAAGATTCGAAGAAGGATTGAATGAAGATTTAAAGCTACTAATGGGTATTTTGGAAATAAAAGAATTCGTAACACTAGTGGAACGAGCCTGCAAGGCGGAAGAACTTGGAAAGGAGAAGAAGAAGGCTGAATTTGAAGCTAGAGACTATCGTAAAAGATCGACGGGTAAAGCTCCGTTCTCAGCCGTAAAGAAGTTCAGGGAGGACACTAATAAGTCGAGGACGACTGCGGGAATTTCCATCAGAGCAAGACCATCGACGGACTCCCGAGCTACTTCGGTAGCTAGTGTGGGCAATAATCGTCTAGAGAAACCTGAATGTCCCCAATGTGGAAGACGACACATAGGTGAATGTTGGGGTAAGTCTATTAACAGGGCTTGTTACGGATGCGGTTCGAAGGACCACTTCATTAGAGATTGCACGGAGCTTGATGAGAAGAATAAGATTCAAGGTGCAAGACCTAGTGGAGTGACAACTAGAGGTAGACCACCGAGAATTTTAGGAGGTAGGGGTGGTAGTCAGAGAGGGACCTCTGATACGGCTGTTCGAGCCGAGAACCGTACTCCTGCTAAAGCATATGCCATTCGCGCACGAGAGGAGGCATCCTCCCCTGACGTCATTACTGGTACCTTCACTCTCTTTGATACTAATGTGATTGCATTGATTGACCCTGGCTCTACTCATTCATATGTATGCGAAACCTTAGCATCCAGTAAGACTCTACCTATTGAGTCTACTGAGTTCGTAATTCGAGTGTCAAACCCTTTGGGTCAATGCGTACTTGTTGATAAAGTGTGTAAGAGATGCCCTCTAAAAATCCGAGAATCCTGTCTTTCGGCCGATTTGATGCTTTTGCCGTTTGACGAATTTGACGTTATTCTTGGTTTGGATTGGTTGACCGCGCATGATGCGGTTGTGAATTGCAAAAGCAAGACTATTGATTTGAGGTGCGCAAATAACGAGATAATTCGAATTGAGTCTACGGACTTAAGGGGGTTGCCAGCTGTAATATCAGCAATGTTGGCCCAGAAATATGTAAGAAAAGGGTGCGAAGCATACCTTGCGTATGTACTTGATGACAAAGAGTTAGAAAAGAAACCCGAATTTGTGCCGGTGGTTTGTGAATACCCGGATGTTTTTCCTGAAGAATTACCGGGTTTACCACCTGTTCAGGAGGTAGAGTTTGGTATTGAGCTTGTACCTGGGACTACGCCGATTTCGATAGCTCCGTATCGTATGGCACCAACCGAGTTAAAAGAGTTAAAATCTCAGTTGCAAGAATTGACGGATAGAGGTTTTGCTCGACCAAGTTTCTCACCTTGGGGTGCACCAGTATTGTTCGTGAAAAAGAAGGACGGAACCATGAGGTTGTGCATTGACTATCGTCAACTGAATAAAGTGACGATAAAGAACAAATATCCGTTGCCGCGCATCGATGATTTGTTCGACCAACTGAAGGGAGCCTCAGTGTTCTCAAAAATAAATTTGAGATCGGGCTATTATCAGTTGCGAATTCGAGATTCGGACATACCCAAAACTGCTTTCAGAACGAGGTACGGTCACTACGAGTTCTTAGTGATGCCGTTTGGGCTCACTAATGCCCCTGCGGTATTTATGGATTTGATGAATCGGATCTTCAGACCATATTAGGATCGGTTCGTAGTTGTGTTCATTGATGACATCTTGGTCTATTCAAGAGATGAGATCGAACATGCTGAACACTTGAGATTAGTGTTGCAAGTTTTGCGGGATAAGAAGTTATATGCTAAGTTCAGTAAGTGTGAGTTCTGGTTAAGAGAGGTTAGCTTCTTGGGTCATGTGGTATCCGCATTGAATATTCGAGTTGACCCGAACAAAATCTCAGCCATACTTAACTGGAAACCTCCGAGAAATATTACTGAGGTTCGGAGCTTTTTGGGACTCGCCGATTATTACCGACGATTTGTCAACGGTTTCTCGATGATAGCCACACCAATGACGAAGCTACTTCAAAAGGATGCTAAGTTCGAATGGACGGAGAAATGTCAGAAAGGCTTCGATCAACTGAAAACTCATTTGACTGAAGCTCCAATTTTAGTGCAACCCGAATCAGGCAAAGAGTTTGTCATTTATAGTGACGCATCCCTACTCGGGTTGGGTTGCGTATTGATGCAAGAAGGCCGAGTTGTGGCCTATGCGTCGAGACAATTGAAGCCACACGAGAGAAATTATCCAACCCATGATCTCGAACTAGCCGCCATCGTATTCGCTTTGAAAATATGGCGACATTACTTGTTTGGCGAAAAGTGCCATGTATTTTCGGATCACAAAAGTCTCAAATATTTGATGACTCAAAGAGACTTAAATCTGCGACAAAGACGTTGGCTTGAGTTGTTGAAAGATTACGAGCTTGTCATTGATTACCACCCGGGAAAGGCTAATGTGGTTGCGGACGCCTTAAGCCGGAAATCGCTGTTTGCTTTACGAGCGATGAATGTGCACTTGTCTGTTCTACCCGACAATGTGTTAGTAGCTGAATTAAAGGCCAAACCATCATTGATTCATCAAATTCGTGAAGCTCAGAAAGTCGACGATGAATTGGTTGCAAAACGGGCTGAATGTATTCCGAATATGGAATCCGAATTTCAAATTGATGATGATGATTGTTTGAGGTTCAGAAGTCAGTTGTGTGTTCCAAGAAATTCAGAACTCATTTCGATGATTCTGAACGAAGCTCATTGTAGCCGAATGTCAATTCACCTAGGGAGTACGAAAATGTACAACGATTTGAAACGACGGTTTTGGTGGCATGGTATGAAACGGGACATCTCCGACTTTGTTTCGAGATGTTTAATATGTCAACAAGTGAAAGCGGAACATCAAGTGCCTTCAGGATTACTTCAGCCGATCATGATACCCGAGTGGAAATGGGATCGAGTCACAATGGACTTTGTGTCCGGACTACCATTGTCAACAAGTAAGAAGGATGCGATTTGGGTTGTTGTTGATAGACTGACTAAGTCGGCTCACTTTATCCCCGTGCGTACGGATTTTTCATTGGATAAACTAGCCAAATTGTATGTTTCTCAGATTGTGAGATTACATGGAGTACCTATTTCTATCGTGTCGGATAGAGATCCGAGATTCACCTCGCGATTTTGGAAGAAATTGCAAGAAGCTTTGGGTACCAAGCTGCATTTTAGCACCGCTTTTCATCCCCAAACCGATGGTCAATCCGAGCGGATAATTTAGATACTCGAGGATATGCTGAGATGCTGCATCCTTGAGTTTAGTGGTTCATGGGAACAATATGTACCTTTGATTGAATTCGCTTACAACAATAGTTTTCAATCAAGTATTAAGATGGCACCTTACGAGGCTTTGTACGGTCGTAAATGCCGTACACCATTGTTTTGGACCGAGCTCGGTGAAAGTAAAATTTTCGGAGTTGATTTGATTAAAGATGCTGAACAGAAAGTAAAGGTAATCCGTGAAAGTCTGAAGGCAGCCACAGATCGTCAGAAATCGTATGCGGACTTGAAACGAAAGGACATTGAATATCAGGTGGGAAATAAAGTGTTCCTTAAAGTTTCGCCTTGGAAAAAGGTACTCAGGTTTGGCCGTAAGGGCAAGTTGAGCCCAAGATTCATTGGGCCGTACGAAATCTCCGAACGAGTTGGTCCGGTTGCGTATAGATTGATTTTGCCCCCTGAGCTTGAAAAGATTCACGACGTCTTTCATGTTTCGATGCTTCGACGCTATCGATCTGATCCATCGCATATAATTAGCCCATCAGAGGTTGAAATTCAAGCTGATATGAGTTATGAAGAAGAACCGATACGTATCCTAGCTCGTGAAGTGAAGGAGTTGCGAAACAAAAGGGTTCCGTTAGTGAAGGTGTTATGGCTCAAACATGGGATCGAGGAAGCTACTTGGGAAACCGAGAGCTCGATGAAAGAACGATACCCAAACCTATTTACCGGTAAGATTTTCGGGGACGAAAATTTCTTAAGTGGGGGAGAGTTGTAACAGCCCAAAATTGACCCTAGTCGGGAAGTGGTTTCGGGACCACAAAACCGAGTCATAAAAATAATTAATTTCCATATTCTATGCTTATTATGTGTGTACATGAGTATGTGGAAGTTTCATTCTCCAATTTTGCCAATTGTATGAGAAATTATTAAATAGGGATCGATATGAGACATGGTGAAAATATGATAGGCTAATTTAAAATGGTCTATTAATGCATGTTGTGAAAATGATGGGTTTGCATGTCAAATTACCCAAAATTTGAGCTAGTGGTTGGCCATGCTATGGGTGGAAACATGTTGGGAACAAGTTGGCCTAGTGAGGTATGTAGGAAAAAAATAAAATAAGGAGTATGGGTAATAAAGAAAGGAAAAACAAAAAAATGAGTGGTTGTTTCCCCCCCCATTGCCGTGAGCTAAAGAAAGGAAAAGAAAAACTTGTTCATCCTTTTTCATCCTCTTTTGACCGAAAATTCTAAGGGAGGAGGAAGGAGTTCTTGCTTCATGTTTGGTTTGGAAGAGAATTAGGAGGAAGTTTGGCCATGCATGTAACTAGATTGAGGTATGTTTGATATTATTCTTTGAGATTCATGTATATTTTAAGTTGTAAGTTTGAAATCTACCTAGCCATGGTTCAAACTTTGTTAAATGATGGAGATGATATTCGGCCATGCATGTTACATTCTTGGTTGGTATTTTGATGTTTGATGTTGTGGTGATGAGGCATGAAGATGAGTTAAGATTCGGCCTAGGTGGAGTTTGTGTTAATGCCATTGCATGCTAAATATGAAGCTTGTTAATGATGCATGTGATGGTGGATTGATGATTCTTGAATCTCTTTTATTTTTAGCATTTTTGAGTGAGCACATATGTGCATTGGTTGCTAGATGGGGAAGAATCGGCTAGCAAGTTGTGTGCTAAGGCCGAATATAATTTTTGTAGGTTAATGAGTAATGCATGTGCTAAATTGATGGAAAGGGAGAGGATGCTTTACTAGTGTATAAATGATATAAAGATTTTAGAAATTATTTTTGCTTAGGTGTATGTATGATTAGGTATATTCGGCCATATGAGTAAATATATAGATGATGTTAAATTTGATTATGTATAATGGGCCATATAGGGTACACATTGTGATATTAACTTTGATTCTCCATAATTGATCAAGTGGGTGATTAGTAAGGGTGATTGCCGAATATACTAACATACATATGCATGTGTCATTGGATTGTAAATATTTAGCAAGGCGGTTAAACTAGTTGATTTATTGATTAAGCTCAAGGAGTTAAAGGAGGAGAATCGAGCAAAGGCAAAGAAAAGATCATCGAGTAGCCGAGTTGGAACCATCTTACCCAACACAAGTAAGTCATTAAGCATATCTTTGGTATTGATTAAAGGATCGTAATACCTACACCATTGTGTTTAATGAGATGAAATGTATACAAATGAATATGTAAGTAGAGATGAAATTTGTCGAATGTAAAAAGGAAGTGAAGCCTATTGAGTGGCTGGTTTTCGGCACTAAGTGTGCGGGCAATAAGTGTTCACGGTCATGAGATTGGCACTAAGTGTGCGGGTTTAAATTGTACAGCACTAAGTGTGCGAGTTTAAAGTACATGGCACTAAGTGTGCGTGGTTGATTATTAAGCACTATGTGTGCGAACCCAATATATATTTTCTATAAATTATTTACATTAAGGGTGCGACCTTACCGAGTCGATTTTGGACAGCGGAAAAGGTAAGTGTGCGAACTTGAAATGCATGGCACTAAGTGTGTGAGTTTAAAGTGCATGGCACTAAGTGTGCGCGGTTGATTATTAAGTACTATGTGTGCGAACCCAATATCTATTTTCTATAAATTATTTACATGAAGGGTGCGACTTTACCGAGTCAATTTTGGACAGCGGAAAAGGTAAGTACCTTGAGTTCATGGCTAATAGGCGTTATGTTTATATTTGGAGTTGAGCTTGGTAAGTTTTGAACCTATGTGACGATTATAGTTGAAGTCACGTACATAAAGTTCATTGTGGAATAGGTGAAAGTTCGTTTAATTGTATGATTATAACGAAAATAAAATGATGTATGAAAGGCCAATGTAGGACTTGGTATGAGATTGAACCATAGGGTTTAAGGAACTATGGTATAGTTTGGTATGGATGGAGTACTTAACCTCATTTCATTGTTTCCTGTTGTGATAATTTTATTAATGGATGGTTGTGGAATGCTTATGGCTTACTGAGTTATATACTCATTCGGTGTTTGCTTGTCACCTATTCTAGGTTTCTTGGACTCGTCTCTTTTTGCGTGATCGTGCCGTCGTCGAAGTCATCACACCGGCTAGCAAGTTTTGGTACTTTCTTCTTAGTCGGCTTAGGAGAACATTTCGGCATGTATAGGCTATTATGTTGTGTTTGAACTTTGGTATGTAAACTTTTAGCCATGCGAAAATGGCATAAATGTTCGGTTGGGTTTGGTTTCATAACGTTAGGTCGTAAATCTTGATAATTCGACCTTTTTATGCCATATGTCATGGTTGATTATTTTGGTGTTAAAATTCATGATATGGCAATAGTGTAGTAGGGGGATGTTTGACAATGATTAGCCTTTGGCATGGCTAGTCATGATCATAATTTGTGATATGTATGACGAATTACTAGTTAGATCAAGGAGAAATCACGAAATGGGCATAGTTGCTTTCGTAACAGATGCTGGCAGCAGCAGTGACGTGAGATTGAAAAATCACTAAAAATAGTAGGAGTGGAATAAATTGATGAATAAATTATGTATTCGAAGCTCGATGAGTCTATTTTCATATAGAAGCAACTAAAAGATCATATGGACAGTATGTTAAGAGATATTCAGGTTCTCGTGTGACAGGGCCAGAACGGTTTCTGGATTACCTGTTCTGACTTTGGAAATTCATTATAAATTAACCAGAGACAATTATGAGTCATAACATATATGGATAGATTCCTCTCTGAGTCTAGTTTCTATAGAAACAAACAGCATCAGTATTGAAGCTCTGTGCAGGAAGATATCCAGGTCGTAATGCGCAAAGGTCAGTGTAGTCGATCCCTGTAACATGGGAGACTTTGACTAATAAACTGTACTAATTGGCCCGACCAAAAATTCTAGAAAAAAATATGTAGATGGGCATATGAGTCTAGTTTCAGGGAAAAATCACGAAACTGATTTTCGAGTTGTGAAACTCAAGATATGATTTTTAAAGCAACTAGTACGCAGATTGTCAGTGTCTGAGAAATATTTTTATAAAGGGTTTAAAGTCTGTTAACATCTCGTGTTCGACTCCGGTGTCGGTCTCGGGTTCGGGGTGTTACAGTTTTACACGATCTTTGTTTGAATATCCCACTGAAGCATTTGAGCGACTAAACAAATCTTGTGATTTTTTTGATGAAGATTGATATTGTTTATTTATCGATCTTTTCCGCGAATCTCTAGCTTTGAAATCTGCCTTTCTCTTTTCTTTACCAAGTTCTTCGGCTTTACAGGCTTTGTCGACCAACACAATGAATTATTTTAATTCAAGAATCCCAACTAATAGTCTGATGTCTTCGTTTAACCCGTCTTCAAATTTTTTACACATGATTGCCTCAGTGGAAACACACTCTCGAGCATATTTACTAAGTCTAACAAACTTTCTCTCGTATTCTGTTATAGACATGTGACCCTGTTTTAGTTCAAGAAACTCTTTTCGCTTTTGATCAATGAACCATTGACTTATGTATTTCTTTCTGAACTCAGCTTGAAAGAAATCCCAGGTAACTTTTTCTCTTGACACCACTGATACAAGGGTACTCCACCACTGATACGTTGTGTCTCTCATAAGAGATATGGCACATTTTAAACACTCTATCGGTGTGCACGAAAGTTCATCAAACACCCAAATAGTGTTCTCAAGCCAAAATTCAACTTTTTCAAGATCGTCATCCACATTAGCTCTAAACTCTTCAGCTCCGTGTTTTCTAATCTTATCAATTGGCTGCTTATTCAGTCATAAATATTCTATACCTTGAGGAACTATAGGAATTGGTTGAGGATTAGGTGGGCGTGGAGGTGGTTGAGCAGCCGGATTTATTCGAACATACTCTGTAAACCACTCATTCATCATCTGGAAGAAGGCTTCTTTAGCCTCTCCACCCTGGCTATCTGTTACAAGTCTAGTCTCAGATTGCGCTACTCCGTGAATGGAGGCAGGCATATTACTCTTAACATTGTCAGCTACAGCTCGATTGGGATCCATTTACTATATGAAAATACAATTTATATTGTCAGGAGTCATCACACTATCATAGGTTATATATGGCATGTATAGCTAGACTCTCACATACACTATGTTACTTCTAGAATCAACTAAATTGTAGCTCTGATACCAATAAATAAAACACCCTCAATCGTATTCAATGCCGAAATAGGGTTACGGAGTGTTACTGAACTTATCACACATATAAAAATACATTTTACATACAATTAGTTAATTCAAATACAATTCATTCACAGCCAAACATGTTGTCCCTAATACAACCAGACGAGGCCCAAAACATGCATACGAGGTGGTTCGGGACTAAACCAATAACTTTGAAAACTTTTAGAACACTTAGGATTTTTCTCAAAAATAGCGGACACACGTCTGTGTAACTCGATCATGTCTCTCACACGGCCAAAGACACGCCCGTGTCGCAGGCTGTGTGGACATTCAAAATGAGAGCACACGGCTATGTCCTAGCTCATGTTCGACCCCGTGTAACTCTCTGACTTGGGTCACACAGCCAACACACACGTCCTGTAGCTAGCCAGTGTGCTGATACGTGCTATTCATTATAGGTATTAAATATTTATAATTAATCGTTCTTGAAACTAACTATTATCACGATGAAGGCAATTGTACCTATCGAACAGTAGTATAGCTTTGGCAAAACTAAATTGTCGAACCCAAAGGAACCAAGAGTACTAGAAATTACTTTCTTTTTATTATCTAACCTAAAAATTAAGAGATTTGTTTACCTAAATTAATTAACTAAACTAAGAGTGCACAGAGAGAAATTGGGGAAAAGCTTTTGAGAAAATGGATTGATTAAGACAATATCCAAGAAAAATCCACCAAGACTTCACTTGTTATTTGACTCTGAATCAGACGATTTATTCATTTGACTTGATCTGTAGAAATCCCTAAGTTATATTATTATCTTTCTCGAGACGAATAACGTCTAACCCTAGGTTGATTAATTGAAATCTCTTTCTAATTAACACCTAGTGTTGCATTAGCTCGATCTATGGATCCCCTTATTAGGTTTCACCCTAATCCGGCAAAATCTTATCACCCTATCTCTAGGCGTGCAATCAACTCTTCTTAATTATGACAAATTTACTCTTAGACAGGTCTATTCCTCCTCTAAATAAGGGCATTAACTCGAATCAATATCCTGGAATATTAAAACAAGAATTAAGAACATATAATTAAGAATAAGTCAAATATTTATCATACAATTCAGATAATAATAACAAGATCCGTTTTAGGTTTCATTCCCCTTAGGCATTTAGGGGGTTTAGTTCATTATTATAGAACAAAACATCTCAGAAGAATAATGAATACAAAACATAAAGAAAACCCAAAACCCCTGAATGGAAATTGAAGGGAGATCTTCAGTTTTGATGATGGATCCGGCTTTTGAGATGGACCAATTGACTTTCCTTGAGTAATCCCTTGCCTCCTACTCCGCGTCCCCCTTCCTCAATGCCTCCTTAGGTGTTTAAATAGGCTTTAGAATGCCTAAGAGCCCTCAAAATTGGCCTTTTTCAAATAGGGTTATACTTGGGCTCGGTAGGGACACACCCGTGTGACACGCCCATGTGCGATAACTCCAGCCCGTGGTCAAGGCTGTTGATCAGGCACGGGCATGTAGTCTACCCGTATATGTCGTGCTTCAATCCTGCCAAAGAGACATGACCGTGTGACACGCCCGTGTGAGGAAGTCCAGGCCATGTTAATTTCCCACGTAGGTCTATTTTCTCCGTTTTTGGCACGTTTCTCGCTCTTTTTCCTCTCCTATGCTCACCTAAGTATAGAACATGAAATTAAAGGATTAGGAGCATTGGATTCACCAAATCTAAGGAAAAACCATCCATTAATGCGCTAAGCATGGGATAAAAATCTGTATAAATTATGGTTTATCAAATACCCCCACACTTAAGTATTTGCTTGTCCTCAAGCAAAATCCTCAACTCATAATCAAAATAAATTCTTCTCAATTTATAATCCCTATCAATAATATCTGAAAATAATCCATAAGTATTCATACATTGAAAATTTAACAAAAAGTACATCAATGTTTCAAACATTCCAAGTTGGGCATTTTATCACGAAATCATAGGTGTCTCCCCTTATCTAAGTGATTACCTTTGATCAAAATATCACAGAGTTTAACATCCTCACTAAAGATTCACTCAAATCACTCAAGGTGTTTAAGGACATCAATTAAAACACTCATTAGTCAATATGAAAAGCTATTGTCTAGGCTTGCTTGAAAATCAAATCTCCACCACTATATATTATGCTGATACATCAACCAAAAAGGTCTTTTAGAGGGTTGTATCATGGCTTTGGTTAGGGGGTGTGGTCACAAGCGGAAAGAAGAGGTTAGAATCGAGATTGAATTGAAAAATTACCTAGCTAGAAAAATAACTAGTCATCAATTGAATACAAGTGAGCTTCTTCTCAGAATACGGAATTAACACTTAAGCTCAAAAATGACGAATTACTACTAATATGTATGTAAGTATTGTTTTTTTAAAAACAAGTCAAATACATAGAAAAACAAAACATAGCTAAGCAATTTGTTCAAATCAAATCTCGATAAAAATAGGGATCAAATTATGGGATTTCAACAATAATGGGTTATGGGTTAATATTGAAGGTAAATTAATTAATGGTTTGTTAGGCTCAAAGGGGTTCGCTAAGGGTCAATTATGAAAGTAGGCTTTTGTGGAGTGAGTGGGTTAAACCTAAGTGCCTTTATCATCTCGACATATCAAATCAATGGTGTGGTCTTGACATGCATAATCAAGCAAGTTCTAGAATAACAAATTAATACTGATGCGCTCATAATAAAAATAAGCATGAAAGAAATAAAATATGCTCTAAAGGCTCAAGATCTCACAAAAATTATAGCTTTTTGATGTTTGAACTTGTGAATTTCAACTCACGATAATACCTAAACTTAGGGAAACAACCTCAAAGTTTACAATTCTTCAAAAATCAACTTATCATGCTTGATTCCCTAATGTCTTAAAGTTTAAACAATTAATGCATAAATGCCTATGTTTTAATTCAAGACATATCAATAAAAATCATAAATTAATTAAAATTTATTCTAATAGTGATATGAGTGACTCATGTGAGAATAAGACAAAATTTAGGGATTCCTAATGATGATATAAAAGACCCCCACACTTAAGATGTACATTGCCCTCAATGTACAAAGATAGATATATAATCATAAGATAGGGAGAGAAGTGAAACTTCCTGAATGATGAATGAACTCATTGAATTAGAGTTATGGAGAATAATCGGCCAAGGCAATGATGAAAGTGTAGGAGGATACTCTGGTGGTGGTAGAGTTTCATTAGTCCATAAGTCCTGTGCCAAAAGAATATTATATCTAATGGTAGCTATGGTCAGGGTTGAGCAGGACATGACAGTCATGGAGAACCTTTCCCAGTGGAGTTTTTGGTTCCTATGCGATGATGAGCTTTGGAGCTCTTTATAACTGTGATAGAATCAGGAACTTTTTAGGGAATATGATGAAGCATAAGTACTCGTAATGAAATAGCCAAGACTATAAATTATTCAATAAAAATTATAAAAACTACAGTTAAAATAATATTAAAGGAAAATGAAATAAAAAGTACTTAATTAAGATAAATAAAGATAAAAGTGAAAATAAAAATAAAAAATAAAAAGTTTTTAAACATCGTCATTGTCGGATGGTTCGCGAGGTGGTGGTAGCAATGAGATGTGGAAGTGCTGACAAATCTGATGTAGAGTCGCATCAATGTGATCAAACTGCTGAAACATTACTGCTCAAATCGTGTAAGGCGCTCAGAGACGTCAGAATATGAAGCTGCCGCATGAACTGAACGATGGATGGGTGGTGGCTGAGATGGTGGGTCCTCATGACGTGGAGGGACATCATTAGTAATGTCCTCTGGGTCCTCCTCCTCGGTGGACTAGACGAGGCGGTATTGAGGAGGGTAGGTGCCACATCGTTTCTCGATCATCTTCATACTTAGCATGCTCGAGATGCCCTATAGGGACATCTGGCCGATGAGAGTGAGGGAGGATGATTGTGCTGCTGTGTTGAGGAGCCCGAAGTACCGAGCCAGTCGAGTCACATAGGGCCCGATAGAGATGACCCCTCTCCTATGTCACTCTGCCTAATGGCGGATTGTGAGGGGGATGAAGTAAGCAAGGTCGAGGACGTGCCCATTTGCCATACTCCATAAGAAATAGGCATCGTTGGTGGTGACGATGCCGGTGCTCTCTCATCGTCCCATCAAAGTGTGGGCCAAGATAGCGCGTAGGTATCACAGGGATGAAGGAAGAGCCGATGCCTTGGAGCTGCTAGGATTGTAGGTGGCTGAGGCAGGGACGAGGTCTCTCTAGCATTTTAAGGGGGAGTAGTGGACGTGGCGGTGGAGGGTGTCGAGTTCATTTTCGTCCATGAACTCCTCCATGTATAACCCTAGTGCAATCCCGAACTCGGGTACGCTCAACTGGAGGACTAGACCACCAAGGCGGAACTAGACCATTCTAGGATCTTCGAAATTGGTCATAATGGTTTGAAAATGGAATGTCGAGCAGAGTTCCAATGTGAACTCGAGATATTTTGGCTCGACGATCTCAAAGAAGAGCCCCCACGGTTCAGTCGTCAAGAGGGCTCAGACCGCGTCAGCCAAATGAATCTGTTCAAGTGTGGCCCAATCAATGCAGCGGCCCACACCTAGGGGTTAGGCCCGTAATATCTTATATAATTCCTCCTAGGGTCCTAAGGGAACCTGGAGGAACGGGTGCCTAATCTCCGCGGTAGGACCCTAAGATGACATTGCTCCTTTCCTTTTCTTCGAGGAGGGAACAATGGTCTTCTTACCACGTGAGGATGACATTGTACCTGCATTAAAATGTCAAAGTTCAACCAATACATCCCAAAAATAGCATGGAAAAATAGAACTAATTAGGAATATTTCATGAGACTCGTGTACTAAATGAAGAGAACTAAAACAACTAAAGCAATTATATCAAAGTCATTAAAATAGGACTATGAGATTACTACGACAGAAAAATATAATGTATGAATGTATGTGGGTAAACATAAAATCCATGGAGACAAGAAAAATTATGAATGTAGTATGAAAAATGGAAATATTCTTTAATGTCAAACATGAGTATTTCTATTATTCTACTATTAATATTCACTTAAAATAGTCAAATGGACCAGAGAAAACATGAAATAGGTAAAATATTTAAAGAAAATAGAGAGAAAAGAGTAAACAAATGCAAAAGGGAGAAGCTAGAGTTGTCAGAAACAGTGTTGTAGGAGGCGCACGGGCCTGGCAGGTAGGGTGTGTGGAGTTGCAGCGGCTAGGGTTAGGGATTTTTGGGGAGGGAGACGATGAATAGTGAAGGGTTTATATAGATTTTTGGGGCACACGTGATTTTTAAATTTGGGCGCGTTTGTCATTCGGCCAATGCCGGTGTTCCTTGGGCATGTGGGTGCACATGGCGTGTCACACGGCCGTGTCTTGCTTCGTTCACTTCTCCCACACCCATGTATGATAGCCCACACCCGTGTTCTTTTTCACAGTGTCGACCACAGGTGAATGACACAGGCGTGTCACACGCTCGTGTTAAATTCTCAGTTTCAACAACAGTTTCAAGGCACGGGCGTGTCTCACGCCTGTGCTGTTTTGGTAGTTTTGGCCACAGCTATGTTGCACAGCCGTGGCAACTTATCGCATCCCCTGTTGGGGAAAAACTTTTTCCCTATTTCACACGGTCGTGTCTCATCCCGTGGTATGTACACTGCCCATGGCACGCCCATGTGCCTGGCCGTGTGGATGGGAAAACCCTGTGTTTCAAGACTCAGTTAGTAGGTTAGATGTGAAAAACTAGAATTCAAATAAATCATTACTGTTAGTGCTTGGGTTGCCTCCCCAGAAGCGTTTATTTGTAGTCTAAGCTTGACTTACCTCTCTGGTGTATGGTCATGGTGGTGTGAGGAGTTTACACTCTTCATCATTGCTATCAATTTTATCAAAATAAGGTTTAAGATGAGTATTGTTTACCTTAAAAGTGTCAAATTTGGGATGAATTACCTTGATTGTACCGTATGGGAAAATACTGAGTACCGTGAGAGGAATTTCTTCATTAAGTTCAGAAATGGCAATGTGAGGGTCTGCTACATCTAGTAGTACTTTGTCTCCAACCTTAAGTTGATTTGGTGCATCATGGCGTGGTTTTGGTTTATCGTGTGTCCCCAGTCTATGTGTCCGCCATTCATCCAGTTCCTCGATTTGTAGCCTTCATTCTTCATAGATAGGTCCTTTGTTGTTGTTTGAACATGGCTCATATGCGTTCTTCGAAACTATTTCCTGCACAGAGGGTTTACCACATGATCAGTACTAGTAGAATGATTTATACAACCATCTTCAATTTTTGATGTGTTACTCGAATTACGAGCTTGAAGGGTGATTGTTTCGTCTCCCACAATAAGTGTGAGTTCACTTGTATCAACATCAATAATGGTTCTAGCAGTCGCTAAAAAGGGTCGTCCTAAAATCAAAGGTGCGTTACTATCCTCTTCCATGTTTAGAACAACAAAGTCTACTCGGTATATAAATTTATCGATCTTAACAAGAACATCTTCAATGATACCTCTAGGAAATCTAATGGTTTTATCAGCCAATTGAATGCTCATCCTAGTTTGTTTGGGTTTCCCAAGACCTAGCAGTTTAAACATTTTATAAAGCATAACATTAATGCTTGCCCCTAAGTCAGCCAATGAATTATGAACATATAAACTACCAATTAAACAAGGAATCATAAAACTTCCTAGATCTTTCAACTTGTTGGGTAGCTTATTCTGTAATATGGCTGAGCAAACTACATTCAACTCCACATGCTACACCTCATCCAACTTTTGTTTGTTTGCAAGAAGCTCTCTTAAAAATTTGGCTACGTTTAGCATCTGCGGGAGAGCTTCGATAAACAGTAAGTTAATATGTAATTTCTTTAATAGTTTAAGGAATTTACCGAATTGTTCATCTGTACAGTCTTTCCTTGTCGCATTGGGGTATGGCACCCACGGTCTGTACTCTTTACTTACCATTCTTTGCTCACTGTGGACTACCTCACCTTTATCTTAACTTACCACAATGCCTTGCCTCAGTTCTGATACAGGCTCAACTAACCCTTCCTTTTCATGAGTGGTAATCGCATTGAGTTGTACCCTTGGGTTAGATTTCATATTACTCGGCAAACTACCTTGTGGTCGTTCAGAAATCAGTTTGGCGAGTTGGCTTATTTGAGTTTTGAGCCCTTGGATTGACACTTGTTGATTCTTAAGGGCTGTCTCGATATTCTAGAAATGAGTTTCTGACACTGAGATGAATTTTGTTAGCATCTCCTCAGGGTTCGGCTCTTTCTCTTGTTGGTATGGTGGTTGTTGGAAGCTTGGAGGTGGTGGTCTCTGATTCCCTTGGCCTCCCCATGAGAAATTTGGGTGGTTCCTCCAACCTGCATTGTAAGTATTACTATAAGGATCATTTTGAGATCGAGGATTATTACCCATGTAATTTAACTACTCGTTCTCCATGTGGTGGCCATATAGTGGGTATTCTGAATTGCTTGATCCACCTCCACTTGCTTCGAACTGCATTACTGGGTGAACCTGTGAAGAACTAAGAAAACCATCAATTTTCTTATTCAAGAGTTCTACCTGATTAGAGAGCATGGTGACTGAATCGATGTTATAAATGCCGACTGCTTTTGTTGGCTTTGTCCTCATGACTTGCCACTGATAATTATTCGATGACATCTCTTTTATAAATTCATAAGCATCTTCAGGTGCTTTATTATTGATGGTTCTGCCAGCGGCTACGTCGATCACCTGTCGAGTCGAAGGATTCAGGCCATTATGAAACATTTGAACCTGTAGCCAAAGTGGTAACCCATGGTGAGGGCACCTTCTCAAAAGGTCCTTGTATCTCTCCTATGCATCGTAAAGTGTTTCTAAATCCATCTGTACAAAAAAAGAGATATCATTACATAATTTGGTTGTTTTAGACGGCGAAAAATATTTTAATAAAAACTTTTCGGTCATTTGTTCCCAAGTAGTGATTGACCCTCGTGGTAACGAGTTCAACCATTGTTTAGCCTTATTCCTCAACGAAAAGGGAAACAACCGAAGGTGAATGGCGTCATCAGAAACGCCATTGATTTTAAAAGTGTCGCAAAACTCTAAGAAATTTTCCAAGTGAGCGTTGGGATCCTCGTCCTACAAACCATCAAACTGAACAAATTGTTGGATTATTTGAATTGTGTTAAGTTTCAGCTCAAAATTATTTGCAGCAACAGTAGGCCTAACTATGCTCGATTCAGTTCCTGTTAAAGAAGGTTTAGCATAATCATACATAGTGCATAGAGCAGGATTCTGATTAACAGCAATCGCAGGAGGTAGTGGATTTTCTTAGTTTTCATCCATCTCTTCGGTTGTGGTAAAAGTATCATCCTCTTGCTCTTCCTCTGTGTATCGTAAGCTTCGCCTTATTTCTCTTCGATTTCTATGAACTATGTGATCGATCTCACTATCAAACAGTAATGGTCTTGACGGGTTTCTTCTGGTCATAAACTAGAAAAACCTGTCAAAAGAGAATAAATGAAGAATTAGAAAAAAAATAAAAATTTAAATTGAAATAAAAGTAAAATGGCTAAAGTAATAAAAATCGAGTGTTGCTAATATCCTAGTTCCCCGACAATGGCTCCAAAAACTTGATACGTGATATTTGCGACAGGTTTTAAATATTTATAATTAATCATTCTTGAAACAAACTATTATCACGATGAAGGCAACTGTACCTATCGAACAATAGTATAGCTTTAGCAAGACCGGATTGTCGAACCCAAAGGAACCAAGAGTACTAGTAATTACTTTCTTTTTATTATCTAACCTAAAATTTGAGAGATTTGTTTACCTAAATTAATTAACTAAACTCAAAGTGCACAAAGAGAAATTAGGGAAAAGCTTTTGAGAAAATTCGATTGATTAAAACAATACCCATGGAAAAATCCACCTAGACTTCACTTGTTATTTGACTCTGAATCAGACGATTTATTCATTTAACTTGATCCGTAGAAATCCCTAAGTTATATTATTATCTCTCTCGAGACTAATAACGTCTAACCCTAGGTTGATTAATTGAAATCTCTTTCGAATTAACACCTAGTGTAATGCTGTTGTGCAAACTATTTTAGTGGAGAATGTTGATTTCCAAGTTTATAACACCCTTATATCCTTTCTCTACAATTTTTTGCATCATTTTCTCTTATTTCTCGATAGCAAGCAATTTTGGCTTTTCGCTGAATCCTATTTTCTGCATTTCGGGTACACACCTGTATCATTTTCGCTGCTTTTGCAATCCTGAGATCACCAAAAACCTATAATCGACAATCCCAACTTTAGAATCGGTTTTAAACTAAGATTAAACCATATTCACGTACCAAAAGGTCTAAGCTTGTCTGCTCATCACTTACCTTCTAACTTCGCACAATTCTACCACTACTCAACACGAGGGAGATAGCAATCGAAATGATTCACTGCTATAAAAATAACCATTCCTCATTAATGAAGAGTTCAATAAAGTTAAGAATGAATTCAAAGCCAAAACCACTCGCCCAAACAACACAAGAAAATGCATACCTTATAAGCTTACCAAACGATCACCACTTCAAGTCAAATCAGCGAAAGTTAATTCCCGCCTCACGATTGACTTCTAAATAGTCAACAAAACACCCCTTAATCCCTTATCCAAAGTAACATTCGAGTTAATAAAATGAAAACTTACCGTACAATACAATTGCACACTTGCACAAAGGGGAAAATATGAAGAAAAACAACGAAAACGAAATGGGAATTCAAAGGAAGTTTGGCAGTAAGGATTTATTATTTAGAAAAAAGAGGAAAACCAAAAATTGAGGTGGGGGAGAAGAGAGAAAATGTCAGAAAGGAGAAAAAGAGTCCGAAATTTGAAAAAAAAAACAAAAAGATAATGCCTAGATATCTGGTAACTCATGTCCTTAATTCTCTCCCTATCCTCCTACAACAACTCCACTACTTGAAATTTCAATTTGACTAAGACTCCACCACGCCACATGGCCAAGCAACAAAAATAAATCCCTTGCTCGCGCAAGGACTTAAACTCCAAACCTCCCACCCGCCAACACACACCTTAGCCACTAGACCAGCAGGCCCATTTTGATATATTTTTACCATTTTTTAACTATAAGCCTACTGACCAGAGATAGGGCTTTATTCATAAAAATACCAAAATTTGCCTAAGTCAAGGCTTGAACTTGGGACCTCATACACACACCCAGAATACTTAACCACTAAAGTAAACATATATTTGTGTTATATTTTTACAAAAACAAAAATATACATTTTTAGGGCGTTACAACTCTACCCCTTAAAAGAAAATTTCGTCCTCGAAATTTTACCTGATCAGACAGATGAGGATATTACTGACGCATCGCATCCTCAGGCTCCCACGTGGCCTCCTCAGTGCTATGATTACACCATAAAACATTCACTAAAGGAATAAACTTTTTATCGAAGGACCTTTACATCATGCTCTAGAATCTGAACCAGCTCCTCTTCAAAGGTCAGGTCTGGCCTAACCTCAATCTCCTTAACAGAAACAACATGCGTGGGATTAGAGTGGTAGCACCTCAACATCGAAACGTGAAATACATCATGAATGCGGTCCAACTCCGAAGGTAACTCTAACTGATAAGTGACAGGTCCCGCACGTTTTAGAATGTGGTAAGGTCCAATAAATCGAGGGCTCAGCTTACCCTTGCTACCGAACCTTAAAAAACCTTTTTCAATGGCGAGACCTTGGAAAAAACTAAGTTCCCCATCGTAAACTCAATATCCTTCCTCTTCAGATCTGCATAGGACTTCTGCCTATCAGAAGAAGCTTTTAGACGATCCTAAATTAGCCTAACCTTATCTTCAGTCTCAGACACCAATTCTGAACCCAACACATATTGCTCACCCAACTCAGTCCAACATAAAGGAGTGCAACACTTAAGACCATTCAAGGCCTCGTAAGGTGCCATTTGGATGCTAGACTAATAGTTGTTATTGTAGGCAAACTCCACTAACGGGAAGTACTCCTCCCAATTGCCTTGACAGAATCCTTCTTAGTGGGTGTCAAAGGCAACCCACTAACGAAGTCCATCGTTACTCGCTCTCATTTCCATAACGGTATCTTAACCGGCAACAGCAAACCCGAAGGTAATTGATGCTCAAGCTTAACCTATTGACAAGTCAAACAGCAAGCAACGAAGTCAGTAACCTCACGCTTCAACCCTAGCCACCAGTACAATTCCCGAAGATCTCGGTACATCTTCTTCTCGTCGGGATGCATAGCATAGGGACTACCATGTGCCTCTCTCAGAATCGACTGCCTTAAATCCTCATCATTCGATACATAAATCTGACCGCAGAAACAAAGTACCCTATCACTGTTTATCCCAAAATTAGTAGTGCCACCATTCTCAACCTGACGAAATGCAACCTGAGAGACTTATCCCCCAACTGTTTACCTTTAATCTGCTCAATCCATGTCGGTTTGACCTGAAGCTCTGCCAACAGACTTCCATCATTGAATAGGCTAAATCGAGCGAACATCGCTCTCAAATCGATCATAGCCCTACGGCTCAACGCATCGGCCACCACATTGGCCTTGCTGGGATGGTACTCAATGATGCAATCATAATCCTTAAGCAGCTCAACCCATCTACGCTGCCTAAGATTTAACTCCTTCTGAGTGAGGAGATACTTGAGGCTTTTTTGATCGGTGTAGATAATACACTTCTCACCGTACAGATAGTGCCTCCAGATTTTCAAAGCGAATACAATGGTAGTCAATTCCAAATCATGCATCGGATAGTTCGCTTCATGAGTTTTGAGCTGACGAGATGCATATGCTACCACCTTACCATCCTGCATCAATACACACCCTAAACCAACATGTGAAGCATCACTGTAAACCACAAAGTCCTTACCGGGCTCAGGATGTATCAGAACAGAAGCCTGAGTCAGAATAGTCTTGAGCTTCTTGAAGCTCTCTTGTTACGTATCAGTCCAAACAAATGGAACTCCCTTATGCAGAAGCTTAGTCAACGGTGCTGCGATCAAGGAGAAACCTTCCATAAAATGTCGATAATAACCCGCTAACACCAGAAAACTGCGGATTTTAGATACATTCCTTGGTTGTTTCCACTGCAACACAGCTTTAATTTTACGAGGATTCACTCGGATATCCTCAGCAGAAACTACGTGTCCCAAAAAGGTCACTCCACATAGCCAGAACACACACTTACTAAACTTCGCATACAGTTGTTTCTTACAAAGAGTCTGTAATACCATTCTCAGATGCTCACTGTGCTCATCTGCAATCTTAGAATACACCAGGATATCGTCGATGAACACCGCTACAAACTGATCCAAATAGAGCTGGAACACTCAGTTCATCAAGTCCATAAATGTCGCTGGTACATTAAACAATCTAAAAGGCAAAACTTGTAACACCCCTTACCCGTACCCGAGGCCAGGATAAGGTACGAGGCGTTACCGGACAAACATACAAACACTAAACTAAAATACAGGCCATAAAATTTCATTCATATTTCAAAACGTTCATTCACTTACACATAGTCCCTTATTTGAGTCTACGAAGCCCAAAACATACTTTAGAAAGGGTTCGGGACTAAACTGAGAACTTACGAAAATCTTGGAAATTTCATGCTTTAAGGCTCCACACGCCCGTGTCCCAAAGTCATGTTCCATACACGGCTGAGACACATGGTCGTGTCTCTGCCTGTATGGAATATACCTAGGCTATTTTCCAAGCTTTGGTCAACCTTAATCTCTTACACTTATACAAAATCAAAAGCATATAACATGGTATTCATTTAATGATTAAATATTCTCAATTACACCACAAACATAGCATTTGTATGTCATCATACATATGTCTCTCATACTCATTTTACTTTATTTATTATAGCACCACTTATACTTTTATACCAAGATTATCATCTTACCAAATATATTCAGCTTAATCATCAGGCATTCATATTTAAAACTAGATCATATCTTTATAAAATATCACAATTCAGATGCACAAAATAACATGTTTTCCTGAAACATTTCGATTCAACTCCATACCCAACAAGCATTACACTGAGACTAGTCATATATATATATACATGTCATGGTACATATCATTCTCTTTCCGTTTTCTTATAAACACATATCATTTATTTCATTATATCAATATTTCATATACCATAGTTTCCATGTATTCCACATATATTTATTTTCCTCCTCCTCCTATCCGTTCCACATCCTTAATGTATATAGCATTCTTGTAAGTACGATTTCACAATTTACTAAAAAATGCTCACATCAAACAGTCCACACGAGTCATAGTCACTTACTTATTTATAATTCGAGCTCCAGAGCTTCAAATTAAAATCCATAAATTTCCCCTGAAACTAGACTCACAAGTATTTCCACCATAAAATTGTAATAATTTTTGGTTTAGCCAATTAGCACATTTTATTCATAAAAATTTCCCCTGTTTCACTTTTTGACAGTTCTGACCTCTCTTCACTAAAAATTAATTATCTCATAGTACAGAACTCGGATAATGTTCTTGTTGATTTATCTTGAAAATAGACTCATTAGGGATTTTAAAAATATAAGTTTAAGCCTCAAATTATTTTTATCCAAATTTTTGTGATTTTCTAAATTCAGAACAGGGTATCACATAATCATTCTAAACTAGTCTCACAAAAACATAAATATATCAAAATATAGAACTCCTTTTCTTTCTCTGTTTCTTTTATATGAAAATAGACTTATTAAGCTTTAATTTCTACTATTTTTGGTGATTTTTCAAAATCAAGTCACTGCTACTGTGCAAAACGGTTTTATTGCTAATTCACTCTTTCACACTTTCTTTGTATTAACCTCATTTTAACATACATATCACAAATCATTTTCACCACATTTCATACATCACAAGTATAGGCCCATGATCACAAGGTCACCATAAAACCATCCTCATGTATAACTTACTTTTTTATAACCTTACCACATCCTGGTCACTTAATGAACACATCATTCACATAACCAAGTTCCTGCACTTATTCATCACAAAACTCGCAAAGAAATACATAGAGAGTCTCCTGTTGAACACTTTGGATCAATCCTCGATACTTGGTGGTTTTAGCATATAGCTCCACCCATCATATAGTTCGGCTCTCTTGTACACATGGTGAACACTCAGTACCACCCATGTGACCTAGCCAATTTATCTCGTAGCTCTCTTGTCTACATGGTGTCCTTCACCTGGAACCACGTATGCGACCTAGCTACATATATCCCATAGCTCTCTTGTCTACATGGTGTACACACAGTATCACCCATGCGACCTAGCTACATCATAATGTCTTGTAGCTCTCTTGTACACATGATGTGCACTCAGCACCATACATGTGACCTAGCTACGTACTATCTGTATCATCCAATCTTTTCGAAGGTTCAACCGGTATTTCTCTCTCTTTTCTAATAATTTCACCAATCAAGTAATTATCCATAAACATATTTCCAATATTATTATAAAATATCATAATACAAGTAATATTGATGTATTACTTACATATAAGCTTACATCTCATTTAATATCAAGGCAATAACATTAAATTACACATTGCCTTATTAAAAATCATATGAACTTACAATTTCCCATAATATCCATAATCATAGAAATCACATTCATGTATGATAATTCAATGCACTTCATGTACCATAGACATAATTTTAAATCAATTCATAAACTTGGCACCATAATCATTTAATTTAACATAATTCAATTAATTCACTAAATTTAACTTTCAAATATAAATTACAGCATTATTGCTGTATTATTATCATACCAACTTACATACTTTCAACACCTCGAAAATAATAATAAATATATCAATTTTACATTGAAACATGCATAAATTAATGCTTATTATACATATGAACTTGCCTCGATACTAAAACGGCCATTTTACTAACTTTCCCAATTTTTTATTTTTCTCTCATTCTAAGTTCAAATCTCGTTCTCTGGATCTAAAACATCATATTTTACTTATTTAATTAATGTACTATTCAAAATAGTCCTTAACTCAAACTTTTGAAAAATTACAATTTTGCCCCTAAAATTTTGCATATTTACACTTTTGCCCCTAGGCTCAGGAATTAAACTTCATCCCTTATTCTTATGTTTTATGACATGCTGATCACTTTTCCCTTCTATGGTAACATCAAATTCTCACTCTAACATATACTTATGACTATTAGGTATTTTTACTGATTAAGCCATTTTACTCGTTTTCACTCAAAACCGAGTAGCATAAGTTGTCTAACATAATTTAAAACCTCATATTCTATCATAAAACAGCAAAATAAACACATTTCACCTATGGGTATTTTTCCAAATATGAACCTTAGCTTAAATTATTGCTAGAATAAGCTTAATCAAATTACCGGGATTCCAAAAACGTAAAGAACTTGAAAAACGGGGTTAGAACGGACTTACTATTGAGCTTGGAAAGCTTGAAAACCCTAGCCATGGCTTCCCGCATGCTAATTTCGGCCTCCATGAAAAAGATGAGTCAATTTGGGCTTTATTTTCCCTTTTTATTTCTTTTAATTACCAAATGACCAAAATGCCCTTCCTTACTAAACTCTCAAAAATTCCATCCATGTCCAATTTTTATCCATCACTTAGAAATTGGTCAAATTGCTATTTAAGACCTCCTAATTAATATTTCAAAGCAATTTCATACTAGAAACTTCTAGAATGCAAGTTTTGCAACTTATTCAATTTAGTCCCTAACTTCAAATTGAGCACTTTATGCATAGAATTTCTTCACGAAATTTTCACACAATCATGCAATCATATCATAGACCTCAAAATAATCATAAAATAATTATTTCTATCTCAGATTTTGTGGTCCCGAAACCTCTGTTCCAATTACACCCAATTCTGGGCTATTATATAACTAGGAACTCGTAATGTCCATACCGTGTCCTAAATGTTGTCTTATGCACATCAACCTCCTTAACCCCCAACTGATGATAACCCGAACATAGATTGATCTTGGAAAACACAGAAGGCCCTCTCAACTAGTCAAACAGATCATCAATTCTCAGAAGTGGATACTTATTCTTGATCATCAGATTGTTCAACTGCCGATAATCGATACACATCTGCATGGATCCATTCTTTTTCTTTACAAACAATATCGATGCTCCCCATAGAGACACACTCAGATGGATGAAGCTATGATCTAACAGCTCTTGAATCTGAGTCTTAAGCTCCGTAAGCTCTTTCAGTGCCATTTGGTAGGGGGCGATAGACACTAAAGCTGTACCCGGCAAAAGCTCAATCCCAAATTCTACTTGTCAGCTTGGAGGCAAACCCTATAGTTCACCGAGAAAGACATTCAAAAATTCCCTCACAGTTCTGATATCCTTAACCGAAGTGTCCACAAAATCCGAAACACTTATGTAGGCCAAGAATGCCTCACATCCCTTCTGAACCAACTTTTCCGCCACTAACGCCGAAATCAAATTAGTCAGATAATCCCAACATTCCTCAATCACAACCACCTTGTTGTCTCCCTCGGTTCTCAAAATGACCCTCTTAGTCGCACAGTCCAGACTCACCTAGTGTTTCACCAACCAGTCCATTCCCAGAATGAAGTTGAACTCCCCAAACGAGAGCTCCATCAGATTAGCCAGAAATACTGTCCCTTGAACCTCTAACAGGATGTCTTTATACAATCTACTAACCTAGACAGATTGCCCCAAAGTACTCAATACAGTTACCTCACTATCAATACTCTAAACTAGAGTCCCCAAAGTTTCATACATAGTACTAGCTATGTATGAGTGTGTAGAGCCTGTGTATATCAATACAAGATAAGGTACATTATAAATTAAAAACGTACCTATAATGATGTTTGGAGCATCTTGGTCCTCTCAGTGACGAGCAGCATAAACAAGAGCAGGCTACCTCACCTCTGTATGCCCAGCACCTCTACCTGGTGCTCTCTGTTTACAGCCCATGCCGTTACCATCCCTAACCTAACCACAGCCCCTAGGCGGCTGATGAACTACCTTTAGTGGCCGTGTAGTACCAGAACCCACAGCTTGCACCTGATCGACCCTCAGCAGACACTATTGAACACGATGCTCAATAGACCCACATCTTAAACAAGCCCTAGTCATCCTCCAGCATTCACCTGGATGGTGTCTTTCACAATGCCCACAAAGCGTGATCCCAGTAGCTGTAACAGAAGCCCCAACTCTAACTGACCCATCAGACCTGGCCTTTTTCTTAGGCCTTATCGTAAAACTCGAGGGCTCTAAATCCCTCTTATTCTTGCCTCTCTTATTGTCCCGATTTTGGCGCTCAGCGCGCTTTACCTCTTCGGTGATCTTCACCTTCTATACCAATGATGAAAATTCATGCTCCCTCTATGAAGCTATCAAAACTCTCAAACTATCCATTAGTCCATCTTTGAAGTAGACACAATGCTCATATTCAGTCACCACCATGCCTCGCACATAGCGGCGCAATCTCAGAAACTCGGCCTCATACTTGGCCACTGAACGATCCCCTTGTATGAGATTTAGAAACTCACGTCTCCTAACATCAATGTATCTTGCCCCCACATATTTAACTTGTAAAGTAGACTTATAGAAATCCCATGTTAGTCGTTTGGGCTGAGTGCCCTCCTTAATGGTCAGCCACTATTGGTATGCTTCATCGCAAAGCAAGGAAACAGTCCCTTTTAAATTCTGTTCAGGGGTAAAGTCTAAATCTTCCATGATTCTTTCCATGGCCTCCATCCAGTACTCAGCCACGTTAGGGGTGACTCCAGTGACACCCCTAAGTCTCTTAGCCCCATTGGACTGGAGTCATTCCGTAACCAACCCTCTACCCCCAGATCCAATGTTGGGCTCAACGACTCTCCAAGGCATCATCCCCGACCATGCGATTATGAGACCCAATCTCTATAGTGGGTAAAAATGGTATCTTACTCGTATCCAGATTCGACATATCACCTAATGACGAGGACTTAGCTCGAGCCCCTCTACAGTCTCTACCTCGGCTTCTAGTACCTCGTCCGTGGATACCTCGTGTGCTCATCGTAGAATTTGTAGCTTATCTGTGTTAACAGTTTTATGAATCAATTACAATTTTGATATTTATTAGCAGATATTTTATGCAAAACAATAACAGAAGTTTAGAGTTTGTTATCACGAATCGCAGTCTTACTACAATTTTTAGTTTCACTACTATTTTCAGTATACACCATCTATAGTGTTTTCAGTACAATGTACTACCTATAGTAGTTTCAGAATATGCTAATCATATTTTAAAAAACTTATTAGAGTTTTTAGAACACTTACAGGATTGACGTCAGAGACTCGATGTACCACATACTCAGTCAAAAATATTTCAAACCGTTTAAAAATAATTTATTTAATACCAAGTTTTAAAACCCAAATCCACAGCTGAGTTTTACAATCTGGCTTTAATACCACTAAATGAAGCACCCCAAACCCGGCCTACACATTATGGCAAAATCTAGCGATGTCATATGGAATGGGGTTTGAAAACAAGATTGACAAATAAAAACGGTTCCAGTTAATTAGCTTTTATTTCATTCAGAAAAATGTGAACTAGCTTATTTTCCTTAAAACATGTCTTTTAAGCAGAATATTTTTTAACTAATTATTTTCGAAACCAAAAAATATTAGTTTTTAGTAAAATTGTATTTGTTGAGTTGCAAAAAAAATCCATAAAAATAGTATAAAATTCCAGATTCAAACCAAACCGTCGAGTCCTCCATTGCACCGATCTGCCTAAGTCTAGGGATTACCTGTACAAATTAAATCGAAAAAGGGGTGAGTTTTAGCAAACTCAACGTGTTATAATAGAAAACATACATACAAATACACACCAGGAAATAATCTATTGCAGTCTGGGGCTTGAGCTCATTACAGATTCAGTTTGGGCCTTGCCCCATTCAGATACAGTCCCAGATATAATTTAAGGTTGCATTAACTCGATCTACAGATCCCCTTATTAGGTTTCACCCTAATCCGGAAAAATCTTATCACCCTATCTCTAGGCGTGCAATCAACTTCACTTAATTATGAAAAATTTACTCTTAAACAGGGTCTATTCCTCCTCTAAATAAGAGCATTAACTCAAATCAATATCCTAGAATATTAAAACAAGAATTAAGAACACATAATTAAGAACAAGTCAAACATTTATCATACAATTCAGATAATAATAACAAGATTCGTCTTAGGTTTCATTCCCCTTAGGTATTTAGGGGGTTTAGTTCATAATTATAGAAGAAAACATCTCAGAAGAATAATGAATACAAAACATAAAGAAAACCCAAAACCCCTGAATGGAAATTAAAGGGAGATCTTCAGTCTTGATGATGGATCCCGCTTCTGAGATGGACCAATCGGCTTCCCTTGAGTAATTTCTTGCCTCCTACTCTGTGTCCCCCTTCCTCAGTGCCTCCTTAGGTGTTTAAATAGGCTTTAGAATGCCTAACAGCCCTCAAAATTCACCTTTTCCAAATAGGGTTATACTTGGGCTCGACAGGGACACACCTATATGACACTGATGTGATCTGGCCCGGGTGGTTGAGTCGAATTCACTAAGTTTCCCGATCGTAGTCGAGAGAGTCGTTCGTGCCTCGAATTTTAGTAATAAAAGTAAAACAATAGAATAGGATAAGCAGAAGGGTTCGAAGAAGGGTAAGTTTAATAATAGGTTCGGCTATACGTAGCAAAGGTGGGTGTCGGATAGTTGGCCCGGTTTGGTGAAAACAAGAAAGAAACTCAAAGGATGGGGATGGAAAATGAGCTTAACGTCAGGAATGATTCAACACTAAATAGTGTCACCCCGATTCCTATATTGTTAAGGTGAAAAGGATGAATAGAGGGATAGGTGAACGCCACACCAAGATTGGTGATAAGTTCAAACAAGGACGGTTGACGCCACTAGCACTAGCTAGATAAGTCTTTCGAAACTTGTACGAGATATGAGAGGAAGCAACCTCACAAGAACAATGTTCATTAACAAATTGACAAAAGTCCTTTTTACAAAAAAATAAACAAACTATTTATAAGCCTAAGATGCCTATTGATATTCGACATCTATGATGTTCACACTAACTTAAATTCTGTTCACATTTGTATTTAACATGTTCACACAAAAGCATTAAAATCTGGTTTATGCTTGAAGATGGTGCATGAATTGGCCGAATCATCATGTTGCTTCACTTGATGCATTCATGCATACTTAGCCTAGAAGAAAAGCCATAATTCATGAATGTGCAGCCCTTTAATACTCTTACATCTCCCTTGGCCGAATGAGGCTTGAATGTACCTTGAATACTTGAATGGACATCTTGGATATGCATGATGCATGCATGAAACGTCCCAATGCATGTTCTTCCTTAATTACGGTCCATGAATCTTCAAATACATGAACATAAAATAGCCGCCACTTGCATGAACGTCCCCAATACATGAATTCTTTCAAATGTCATCCATTGAATACTAGTTGTGCATGCATCCTTCCATACGATGTATTAAGCCATGCATGTACTTGCATTAATGGCTCCTTCATGTATTCGGTCACTTTGTGGAACTTAACTCTTGGCCAAAAGGTTGCTTAGGGATCACCAATTGCCACCCACCATGCATAAATTAATTCATGCATGAACTCTTATATTCCATGTACCTAGCCGTACATGAATCTCATTAAATGTACTCAATGCATTCGGCTGAACCTACAAGAAACATGAACACATTAAATCCTAATGTATATTCAGCTGAACATGTTAAGAACATGAACTAAGCATCATAAACATCATGCTAAGCTAAACTAAACACATTAATTAAAGACTAGCTAGTAGCATTAAGTTCGGCTAGCTAAAACTAAGTGAAAACATTTAATGAACTTATTTGATCTAGGATTTTCGTTAATGAGCTGTAGCAAACTAATTAGTATAAAACTAAAACTTAGTTTAATTTATTGAAATAAAGAACGAGCTGAAAGTAAGCTCGGTTGAGCTCAAACAAGCTCAAATGAGCTGAGTTGAGCTGGACGGAGCTCGAGGAGCTGGAAATGAGCTAGGATCAGCTTGCCAACAATGCACGGGTTCTTTGGATAGTTGCTTCAAGCTGATTTTGTGAGCATTGGCCCTTGTTTCAAACCAAGGTTTTGCATTAGAAGCTAAAACAGCTTCTAGGAAATGCTTAGCACAAGCTTGAGTTATGGGTGCTTTTGGAAGCTCAATTGAATCTTGATATGCACTTGAGGGAGCCCCGGGCGTGCATACATCATTCCCCCTATCTTCAAAGTGACTTATCCTCAAGTCGAGTCGCCGGTTAATTTTGAAACAGAGATGCCTACTTGTTCGTTCTTGTATAAATGTGTTTAGTTATCGCATCATGCCTTGCTGCAAAAACATCTTAGAACTTGCAACCAATTGAGAATCATTATAGAGCACAAACTTATTCAAATGGTCATAAAAGCAAGTCATCTTACACTTAAGACAATTACAACAAGACAGTAACAATATCCCATTTTCACTATCAAATAAACATATTTCATCACAACTCAAAAACTTAACGAACAAGGGTTTTAAGAACATAATGTCCGTAGTTCGCTTGGGCATCTCAAATTGTATTTGCAAAACAAAGTGACTTTGACAGGAATTCATGCGACATTTCAAAAACTGCATACATCCGTCATAAACAAACAATGGAAAAGAAAGATTTAATTCATGTTTTTGTGTACTTAAACAACGTAATTTGGACAGCAAATAACCGTCAAACTCAACAATTTCACGCATATCAAGAATCTTTTGTCCATCAACCAAAACAGTTATATCTTCATCGTTATTGTTTTCTTCATTAATCGAATTGGACAAAGATGTAATAGAAATTCCAGAAACCATACCTTGAGCAGGTAAACAAGGATTAGTTTTACCTTTTCCAGTCATGACAAACCTTCTTTCTTTAGAAAGGTATTGAAGTCGAAGCTCATCACACGATCCTTGAGAAACCTTTTCGAGAGGAAACTTGAATTTCACATACAGCCACATAAAATGATCAAGGAACAATTTTAAGTTATAATCAAAATCTTTAAGTTTCATTTCCTTAGTCATAGTCCAAGCATCAAGTAAACATAAATTATTCACACAAAATTTAGGATGCTTGAGTTCCCCACATATCGAACCAAAATAATAAATTCCAGGTTTGAACACACGAGTTTGTTTGCACAATCCAAAATGTAGCAAAGGTTGCATTTTTGTCATCAAATCAAACAAACCAATCCGAAAGGAATTGTGCATATACAGAATCAAATAATCAAAACTCTTTACGTTCATCAAGACAGATTTGCACAAATTCAAGGATGTAACAAAAGGCATGAAATGATTCACATAATCACCACAATCAAACAACTTAAATGCTTTTCGTGAAAACCCGTTATCATGCAAGATTATATTTCGTGTTTGTCGACCTAGTCGAACAACGTCAACAGGTTTTCCATCACAAAACAAATCTAAAGAACAATTCCTCACACTTCCACTTAGAACGAGTTTATCAACCACAAACAAAGGATAGCAATTAGCCATGTCAAAAATAGGCGATCTTTTAAAAACTAAGTCTTCGAAAATTTTATTGACAATTTTCAAACCTATTTGCCGTGGCTCAATTGCTAAAGATTCCTTACCTTTAAGCACTTGTGGTTGGATTCCACCATCGACCTTACCTTTTTCAATCAAATGGAAGTGTCTCACATCAGGGAAGTATTGCAGTGGGAACTTGTCACATGATACTTTAGAAACCTAAAAATGAGAAACAGCACAAGGACAACTCACATGTGGGTTAGTAGAAACATTCCTAACTTGTCCTTGCTCACTATCATCTTTCTCGTTCGTTTCCTTTTCTAACTAATTTTTAAACTCTCTTTCTTTTTCACTCATCCCTTTTGAAGACTCACTCTCAATTTTTATTTCAATTTTCTTTTTCTTCTCACATTCTTTTTCACTCTCGATCTCGATCTCTTTTTCCTTCTCTTTTTCTTTTTCACTTTCTTTTTCAATTTCATTTTTCTTTTTCTTATTCTCTTTTTGCTTTCTTTAACACCATTTTTTTGTTTCTTTTTTTCTTTCAAATTCTTTCTCACTTGCTTTTTCGCTTTTATTACAAGAGGAAGGATACAAGAAGGAATCAAAATGAAAAACTTCTCGCTGAGAATGAGAGGAGGGGTCTTCATACAGACAATAATCATCTCTTCGAGATTGATTCTTCATCGATGAATAACTTGGTGCACACGAAGATTTACTTGGACCTTCTCGTTCATCACCGTAATAGGCTTCAAACTCGAAACTCGTTTGATTTCATCTCAAATTCCTTGATGAAAAAGAATCATGATATAGGTCTTTTCCAAAATAGTCATTGGACGATTGTTTTCTTAATAGTCTTGAATCCGTCCCTCGACTTTGCTCTCATTGGGCTCTTGCTCGATGATGTCGCTTTTCTTGGATAGGCTTGATCTTTCGATCGAGCATGCACTCCATCTCTTTCAACAAATTCTGAAAATAAAATTCTGAAATTTCTTCTCGCAACATGATTTAGAAACAAAAAAAAATTAAAATAGAAAGATTAAACCCTCACCACAAACCTCACTATTTCACTCGAAAAGAAAATAATGGATGAGCACTCCACTCGTGTTTTCCTCGCTTTTAGGCTTTTTCAAATCTCAAATGCTCTCACACTCTCTAGCCTTTTACCACTCAAGCTTACTCTTATAACCTCATAGTTTGTTTCTCTTGACTCGTCTTGGTGCTTTGGGGTCGGCTTCAAAATCAGTTACAAGGGATAAGATGTTACGGTGTATGGGAAGGCTAAAAGAAAAATTTTCTTCGGTGTAGTGTGTCGTTTTGGAGATGGGGGGTTAAAAATTAGTGAAAATAATAATTGACGATCGGAACAAAAGAAAAGAACTTGGTCACTTCTCTCTCTTTTTTTTTAATTTCGATTTTTTCTTCTTTTTTTAATACTTCACAATACCACTATTACAATAGAGAAAAACAAAAATTACAACTTGAATTTTTTTAATTCAAAATTTTTTTCACAACGAACCTATTTCGATCTTGATACGAACATCGACGCCTCTTATTTTACAAGCTCTGATACCAAATGATGTGATCCGGCCCGGGTGGTTGAGTCAAATTCACTAAGTTGCCCTATCGTAGTCGAGAGAGTCGTTCGTGCCTCGAATTTTAGTAATAGAAGTAAAAGAATAGAATAGGATAAGCGGAACGGTTCGAAGAAAGGTAAGTTTAATAATAGGTTCGACTATACGTAGCAAAGGTGGGTGTTGGATAGTTGGCTCGGTTTGGTGAAAATAAGAAAGAAACTCAAAGGATGGGGATGGAAAACGAGCTTAACGTCAGGAATGATTCAACACTAAATAGTGTCACCCCGATTCCTATATTGGTAAGGTGAAAATGATGAATAGAGGGATAGGTGAACGCCACACCAAGATTGGTGATAAGTTCAAACAAAGACAATTGACGCCACTAGCACTAGCTAGATAAGTCTTTCGAAACTTGTACGAGATATGAGAGGAAGCAACCTTACAACAACAATGTTCATTAACAAATTAGCAAAAGTCCTTTTTACAAAAAAATAAACAAACTATTTATAAGCCTAAGATGTCTATTGATATTTGGCATCTATGATGTTCACACTAACTTAAATTTTATTCACATTTGTATTTAACATGTTCACACAAAAGTATTAAAATTTGGTTTATGCTTGAAGATGGTGCATGAATTGGCCGAATCATCATGTTGCTTCACTTGATGCATTCATGCATACTTAGCCTAGAAGAAAAGCCATAATTCATGAATGTGCAGCCCTTTAATACTCCTACATCTCCCTTGGCCGAATGAGGCTTGAATGTACCTTGAATACTTGAATAGACATCTTGGATATGCATGATACATGCATGAAACGTCCCAATGCATGTTCTTCCTTAATTACAGTCCATGAATCTTCAAATACATGAACATAAAATAACCCCCACTTGCATGAACGTCCCCAATACATGAATTCCTTCAAATGTCATCCATTGAACACTAGTTGTGCATGAATCCTTCCATACGATGTATTAAGCCATGCATGTACTTGCATTAATGGCTCCTTCATATATTCAGTCACTTTGTGGAACTTAACTCTTGGCCAAAAGGTTGCTTAGGGATCACCAATAGCCAGCCCACCATGCATAAATTCATTCATGCATGAACTCTTATATTCCATGTACCTAGCCGTGCATGAATCTCATTAAATGTACTCAATACATTCGGCTGAACCTACAAGAAACATGAACACATTAAATCCTAATGTATATTCAGCTGAACATGTTAAGAACATGAACTAAGCATCATAAACATCATGCTAAGCTAAACTAAACACATTAATTAAAGACTAGCTAGTAGCATTAAGTTCGGCTATCTCAAACTAAGTGAAAACATTTAATGAACTTATTTGAGCTAGGATTTTCGTTAATGAGCTGTAGCAAACTAATTAGTATAAAACTAAAACTTAGTTTAATTTATTGAAATAAAGAACGAGCTGAAAGTAAGCTCGGTTGAGCTCAAACAAGCTCAAATGAGCTGAGTTGAGCTGGACGGAGCTTGAGGAGCTGGAAATGAGCTGGGATCAGCTTCCCAACAATGCACGGGTTCTTTGGATAGTTGCTTCAAGCTGATTTTGTGAGCATTGGCCCTTGTTTCAAACCAAGGTTTTGCATTAGAAGCTAAAACAGCTTCTAGGAAATGCTTAGCACAAGCTCGAGTTATGGGTGCTTTTGGAAGCTCAATTGAATCTTGATATGCACTTGAGGGAGCCCCGGGCGTGCATACATCAGACACGCCTTTGTGAAATAACTCTAGCCCGTGGTCATGGCTGTTGATCAGGCATGAGCGTGTAGTCTACCCGTGTAAGTCATGGTTTGATCCTGCCAAAGGGACACGACCGTGTGACACGCCCGTGTGAGGAAGTCCAAGCCGTGTTAATTTCCCACGTGGGTCCCTTTTCTCTATTTTTGGCCCGTTTCTCGCACTTTTTACTCTCCTATGCTCACCTAAGTATAGAACATGAAATTAACGGATTAGGAGCATCGAATTCACCAAATCTAAGGAGAAACCATCCATTAATGAGCTAAGCTTGGGATAAAAATATATATAAATTACTGTTTATCATGTGCCCCAAAAATGGCCACACATGCCCGTGTGCCACGCCCTGTGCTAGGCCATGCCAAACCTGTAGGGTATACTTACTTATGCCACACAGCCAAGCCAAGTGCCTGTGTGTGAGGCCGTGTGGAGCATACTGACTTAATTTTAATTTCAACATCAGGGAACACACGGCCGTGTACATGACCGTGTATCACACACGGCTGAGACACATGCCCATGTCTCTGCCATTGTGGACAAAAATAGACTATTTACCAAGCCAATTTGCCACCCAAACATGTGCACACCTACACCAAACTCAATTGTACCAAAACATAGCATAAATGAGCATTTAAATCAACTCTAACCAATACATAACACAACAATGACACAATATATCATTCAATTCCATATCAAATCTCCTAATTTGAAACATCAATATGAACATTTTCAAATTTTTGCATCATCTAGCTTAATCTCACAAAATACCAAATTCAATTCTCAACCTTTTAGTACCCCTAATTGTCATGTATCAACAAGCATAACATATTCAACTTTAATCACATAACCAAGCCATATGCACATTGATATATACATAACCACATCAACTAAACAAGCCAACTCTCATGGCTATAAACAAACCAAAACATTTAACATTTACAAGCCATTTCAAATGACCAAAATCATTATCAACTTATAACTAAAATAACCATAAATCCTATACATGCCATATAACCAGAACATAATCTCAAAGTACCAAAGTGATAGTAGGATAGTGTGACAAAGTCTCCGCCGATCCACGAATCTAAGCTAGCTTCGAGATCACTATAAAACACGATAAAATAAACAGAGTAAGCTTTATAGCTTAGTAAGCTCGTATGAATTAAACTCAATTTGATTATAAATATACAATTCAATAAATTGAATATAGCAACATGTAACTCATATTAACTAACAAACCTTTCATGTATTCAATCATAAGATTATACGTGTCTTTCACAAATTTCTTCCATTTAAAGCTTATACTATTCATGTACATACATGTACCATCTCCAATCAATCTCATACTCAACCACATCTATCATTTACCCATTGAACCATTTGGAATACTATCAGATTACGAGAAACTCACACCCTAAGTGCCACATATATAGTCAAAACTATCTCAATCTTGTATCACATATACAGTTTACACTAGAGCTATCAACGGGCCTGTTCATACAAACTGCCAGTCAAGACGTAGCTACACGATGCTGCTCACACAAGCTGTCAAGAAACCGCAACACATGCCGGTATACTCAGCCACTAGTAGGACATACAAGACTAGCACCCGGATCACAACATCACAATAACCCCTAATGACATGTCATTCGTATCCTAATCTATTACTAAGGTTCAACCAGGATTTTCACATTTGTCGAATCATCGTCGAACATGTCCATAGTATCATATTCACAGTTTCTACAATATCAAATCATTTAAGATACATTTATAACAAAACTTATTCCATACGAACTTACCTTGGTTGCAAAAACGGCGAAATACGTCGATAGTCAAGTACTTTGTTTTCCCCCCGATCTAGATCCAAATTTCGCTTTTATTGATCTATATGTAATCAAATTTAGCTTATTTAATTACCTCTCTATTCAATTTAATCCAAAGCACTCATTAAAACACATTTACACTTTTTCCCCTAGTATTTCACCACTTTTATAATTTAGTCCTTATTTCATAATATCACAAATTCATGCAATTTAATACCAACCCATGCTAGCCAAATTTTCCTAGTGCACATATCAGCCCATATTTTTTTATTTATTTCATATTTTGACCTCAAATTTTTAACTTTTCTCAATTTAATCCCTAATTGAGCATTTTACTAAATATCGCTTAACAAAACTTGTATAATTCACATCAAACATTCATAACCTATCAAGAAACCTCAAAACACATATAGATTCAACAATAGAAAAACCCTAAATCTTTAACAGTATTGCAAATTAGTCCCTAGGCCAGCTAGACTAAGCTGCAACGATATCAAAAATATAGAAATCAATTAAAACGGGACAAAATTGAACTTACATGCACTAGGAGAAGTGACTGAATGCTTCAAACTATTCTCATGGCTTTTCTAAGCCCTAAATTCAGCTAGGTAGAAGATGAATGAATAAAATTGGCCTTTTGTTTTATTAAATTATCGTTTAACAACCTATTTTACCTTAAGAAAGTTACTAAGTCAATTTTAAAGACTTAAACCTTCATACATGTCTATTTCTATAGAAATCAAATTTTCATGGCAAATACTATATAATACTATGATCATACAAGCATTCCATCACTCAAGATAACAAACAAATAACTTACATAAAATAAAAAATGATGCTTGTATTTGAACAAACTCATTAATAAAAATTATTTCTAAATATTCATTTATTTTAACATACTTAAGCAAAAAGACTGAAACATCAATTATTTCTGATAGAGACCCGTGAGATTACATGGGGTATCGCTATCAATTATTTCAGACAGAGACCCGAGATTCACTTCGAGATTCTGGAAGAAACTAGAAGAAGCCTTGGGTACTAGGTTAAGCTTTAGTATAGCTTTTCACCCGCAGACTGATGGTTAGTCTGAGCAGATGATTCAGATTCTTGAAGATATGTTGCGATGTTGCATCCTCAAATTTTCAGGCAGCTGGTGCATTCGTCAACCCAAACGGCATGACAAGAAATTCATAGTGGCTATACCTCATTCTAAAAGCTGTCTTAGGTCTATCTTAGAGAATACAGTGGCTCCCCTCAATTGGTCGAACAAATCATCAATCCTTGGTAAAGGATAATTATTCTTGATAGTTACCTTGTTCAACTGTCGATAATCTATACATAGCCTCATTGAACCATCTTTTTTCTTTACAAATAATACAGGAGCACCCCAAAGCGAAAAGCTCGGCCTTGCAAAATCTTTATCTGTCAGTTCTTGCAACTGTGCTTTTAACTCTTTCAGCTCAGTTGGTGTCATCCTATACGGAGCAATAGAAATAGGAGCTGTTCCTGGCACCAGTTCAATACCAAACTCTATCTCTATATCGGGAGGTAATCTGGGTAATTCATCTGGGAACACGTTTGGATATTCACTTACTATTGGTACAGACTCAATCTTCAACTCAGTTTCCTTAGTGCTCAGTACAAAAGCAAGGTAGGCTTCGTACCCTTTTATCATATATCTTTGAGCCATCATTGATGTAATTACAGCCGGCGGTGTACCCAATTCTCTTGAATCAACTCATAGAACCTCACCATCTGGGCACTTCAATTCAATATACTTGCTACCACATTTCACAATTACATCATGAGGGTTAACCAATCCATGCCAATTATTACATCAAACTCATCAAATGGCAACAACATAAGGTTAGCCAGAAAACAATGACCCTGAATCGTCAAAGGACAATTTTTACAAACCTTATCAATCAGGACTGACCTGCCTAATGGGTTCAACACCCTGATTATAAATTCTGTAGATTCAATGGATATATTCATACTAGACACCAATCCTATGCAAATGTATGAATGTGTTGATCCCGGATCAATTAAGGCAACAACATAAGTATTAAAAAAAAAGGTACCTGTGATGATGCCAGGAGTAGAGGCTTCCTCTCGTGTGACAGCCCAAAATTGACCCTAGTCGGGAAGTGGTTTCGGGACCGCTAAACCGAGTCACCGAAATGTTCGAATGTGATATTTATGGTCTAGAATATGTAATTATGAATGTGTGAAAATTTCAAGCTTCGATTTAGTCGATTGCATGTGAATTTTAGTAAATAGGACTTATGTGAGAAAATTTTGAAATGTGATAGGTCGAAGCATAAGGACCTATTAGTGCATGAAATAAAAAGGGGGACTTGCATGTCAAATTCTCCCCCCTAATTAGTAGTGGCCGGCCATGACAAGTATGGTAGACCAAGTGTGATGGGCAAGACATGTCATAGACATGTTGTGTTGGTGCATCATGGGTGGAAACAATAAAATAATGAGCATGGTAATTAAATAATGAAAGGGAGGAGTGATGAAAAAAAAAGAATGGTCTCATCCATGCCCCCATTGCGTGAGTAAAAGAAAAGAAAAGAAAAATTTTGTTCATCCTTTTTCATCTTCTTTTGGCCGAAAATTCTAAGGAAGGAGGAAGGAGTTCTTGCTTCATGTTTGGTTTGGAAGAGGATTAGGAGGAGGTTTGGCCATACTTGTATCTAGATCAAGGTATGTTTGAGGTTGTGCCATGAGATTCATGCATGTTTTTAGTTGCTAGCTTGAGTTCTAATTAGCCCATGGTTCAAATCTTTGCTATGTCATGGGGATGATATTCGGCCTAGGTGGATTTTGTGTTAATGCCATTGCATGCTAAATATGAAGCTTGTTAATGATGCATGTGATGGTGGATTGATGATTCTTGAATCTTCTTTTTAGCATTTTTGAGTGAGCACATATGTGCATTGGTTGCTAGATGGAGAAGAATCGGCTAGCAAGTTGTGTGCTAAGGCCGAATATAATTTTTGTATATTAATGAGTAATGCATGTGTTAAATTGATGGAAAGGGAGAGGATGCTTTACTAGTGTATATATGTGTGTATTAGCCAAGTTTTGAACTTGAAACAAAATGGTGTTTAGTCAATACAAGTGACCATACTTGTAGAATGTATTAAGTGTTACAATCGGCCCCAACATAGACATGCATATTCGGCCATAGGAAGGAGATTGGTGTTGCATGTATTCGGTCAGAGGCAAGCATATTGATGCTTTTGTCTTGGCTTAGAAAATTCGGCCAAGGGGGAAAATTAGCCAAAATGTTGAGTTTGATTCATGATTCCGTACATATGTGACTTTAATGTCTAATGTATAAATATGGCTAAGTGCCTTGTGTTCCTCTTTTCGATGATCAAATGATTAAATCAATTTATTTGTTTAATTAAGCTCAAGAGCAAAGGGGAACTAAATCCGATAAAGGGAAGGAAAAAGTGGTCGAATAGCTATCGGAATCGTTCGACAACATCCGAGGTAAGTTCTTGAGTAAAAGAGCTTAAATTATGATTTGATTAGATCATGTTTTATGCAAATCAAAATCATGCTCTTTGTGTGTGGCTATTGAGCCGAAATTGCAAGAATGATAAGAGTCTTGTGTTTGAGTTTTGCTAACGAAAATGAAATACGAATGTGCCATGATTTGTTGTTAAATGTGCATGGTTATTTGAATGATGTCCGGGCTAAGTCCCGAAGGCTTTGTGCTAGGTGACCATATCCGGACTAAGATCCGAAGGCATTTGTACGAGTTACTAAATCCGGACTAAGATCCGAAGGCATTTGTGCGAGTTACTAAATCCGGGTTAAGTCCCGAAGGCATTGTGCGAGTTACTAAATCCGGGTTAAGTCCCGAAGGCATTTGTGCGAGTTACTATAACCGGGCTATGTCCCGAAGGCATTTGAACGAGTAGCTATATCCGGTTAAATTCCGAAGGTACGTGATTGGGAATGAATGATCTTGCTGTAAAAATTTCAGTTAATACGCTTGAAACATCCCAACATTAAGGTATGTTTCGTATGTGCTTTGAATTAGTTGAGCCCTTACAAATAAGTATTCGCTCAGTTGATAAATGAGCTACCGGCCTTTGGCTAAGTTGATCTTTGTGTATGAATAAAAGGGTTGGTAATGTGAAGTAAGTATGATATTGAAAAATTTTGCATATGAAATTATCCGTTTAGCTACATGAATGCTATACTTTTGTTGTGCTGGAATCCCTTGCTCAAAACTTACTAAGCATAAATTGCTTACTTCGTCTCCTTGATTCTCTGTTTTATAGATTTGGTTCTCCAGCTATCGGACTCGAGATTTGAAGTCGAAGTCGCCCACACTATCAAATCCCCCCCTTTTGGTACAATTTTGGTTGAACTTCGAAATGGCATGTATAGGACTACCCTTTTGTTGTGGGTCATGGACCCTTTGGACTTGTATAATTTTGGATAGCCATGCGAAAATGGCTTATATATGTTTGAGTATAATGTTATAATCATTTGGTATGGATATGGTTATTGAGAGGTGTGGATATGCTTAACAAGGATTGGCCATGGGAATGGTTAATCACTATCATAATTTGTGCTATTTATGCTAAAAGGGCTAGTTGAATCATGGAAACTATGAAATAGGTAAAGTCTACCTTAAAGGCAGATGCTGACAGCAGCAGTGATGTAGATTTGGAAAATCACTAAAAATAGTAGGAAGGGAATTAAATAGTGAATAAATTATGTAAACGAACCTTGATGAATCTATTTTCATAGGAAAGTAACGAAACGATCATATGGACAGTATGTTAAGAGATATTGAGGTTCTCGTAAGACAGGGCCAGAACGGTTTCTGGATTCCCTGTTTCGACTTTGGAAATTCATTATAATTAACCGGAGATAATTAGGAGTCATGCCATATATGTATAGATTCCTCTTTGAGTCTAGTTTCTATAGAAACAAACGACATCAGTATTGAAGCCCTGTACAGGGAGATATCCAAGTCGTAATGTGCAAAGGTCAGTGTAGTCGATCCCTGTAACATGGGATACTTTGACTAATAAACTGTACTAATTGGCCCAACAAAAAATTCTGGAAAAAAATATGTAGATGGGCATATGAGTCTAGTTTCAGGGAAAATTTACAGAACTGGATTCTGAGTTTCTGAACTCAAGATATAATTTTTTAAGCGACTAGTACGCAGATTGGCAGTGTCTGGGAAATTTTTTATAAGTGGTTTAAAGTCTGTTAACACCTCGTGTTCGACTCCGGTGACGGTCTCGGGTTCGGGGTGTTACATTTGATTGGTATCAAAGCTACGGTTTAGTCGATTCTAGGACTACCGTAATGCGTTGGGTCTAGCTATACATGCCATTTTATGTGATTATTTGATAGTGTGGTGATTTCTGACAATTGTAAATGTGTTTATTTATAGTAATGGATCCCGACCGAGCGGTAACTGATGATCTGATGTAGCGCTGC